>NC_091183.1:19963247-20204547 GCF_040958095.1 Procambarus clarkii
AGCCTTGAGGCACCCCACTTACAACATTTTCCCACTCTGACTTGACTCCATTTATACTAACTCTCTGTTTCCTTTGGTATAGCCATGCCCTAATCCAGCTTAATATAGCACCCCCAATACCATGAGACTCTAACTTTTTAATCAGTCTTTCATGTGGCACTGTATCAAAAGCTTTGCTAAAGTCAAGGTACACAACATCGCAATCCTTACCACTATCAACTGCCTCAACAATACCAGAATAAAAAGATAACAAATTTGTTAAACATGAACGGCCATTTATAAAACCATGTTGCGACTCAATTATTAATTTATGTTTTTCAAGATGAAGACGAATTTTATTTGCTATTATAGATTCGAGTAACTTTCCCACAATAGACGTTAGGCTAATTGGTCGATAGTTAGAGGCAAGTGATCTATCTCCTTTCTTAAAAACTGGTATCACATTAGCAACTTTCCAAAACTCTGGCACTCTGCCTGACTCTATTGATTTATTAAATATGGTTGACAGTGGGTCACACAGCTCCTCTTTGCATTCTTTAAGTACCCTGGCAAACACTTCATCCGGCCCTGGGGATTTGTTTGGTTTGAGTTTTACTATTTGTTTAAGAACATCCTCCCTGGTAACTGTTAAACTCGTCAACCTGTCCTCGTCCCCACCCACATAGACTTGTTCGGCTGAAGGCATATTGTTAAGTTCCTCTTTAGTAAATACAGATACAAAATATTTATTAAAAATACTACTCATCTCTTCATCACTATCTGTTATTTGACCTGTCTCAGTTTTTAATGGACCACTCCTTTCCCTAGTCTTAGTACGATATAACTGGAAAAACCCTTTAGGATTTGTCTTAGCTTGCCCTGCTGTGCGAACTTCATAGTTTCTTTTGCTTTCCTTATCTCTTTTTTAACATTTCTAACCAGTTGTACGAATTCCTGTTCTAAAGTGACCTCCCCATTTTTAATCCTTTTGTACCAAGCTCTCTTTTTACCTATAAGGTTCTTCAAATTCTTTGTTATCCACTTTGGGTCATTAGTATTCGATCTATTCAATTTGTATGGTATACTACGTTCCTGTGCTTTGTTTAGAATATTCTTAAATAAGTTATATATTGAATCCACATTGAAATCCCCATTTACGTCACCTATCGCTGGGTTCATGTCTCGCTCCAAGACCGGCCCCACCCCATACCCAAGACTTTCCAATCAATTTGACCCAAAAAATTTCTTAGGGTATTAAAATCAGCTTTTCGAAAATCTGGCACTTTAACAGAATTTTCTCCTACAAATCTATTCCATTCTATGCTAAATCTGATTTCTTTGTGATCACTGTTCCCTAGCTCACTCCCTATTTCGATGTCATTAATTTGTGTTTCCCTGTTAGTTAACACTAAATCTAAAATATTATTTTCCCGTGTTGGTTCCTTAATGTGTTGCGTAAGAAAGCAATCGTCAATTAATTCTAGAAAATCTTAAGAACATAAGAACAAAGGTAACTGCAGAAGGCCTATTGGCCCATACGAGGCAGCTCCTATTCTATAACCACCCAATCCCACTCATATACTTGTCCAACCCGCTGTTGAAACAATCGAGCGAAACCACCTCCACCATGTTACGCGGCAATTGGTTCCACAAATCAACAACCCTGTTACTGAACCAATATTTACCCAAGTCTTTCCTAAATCTAAACTTATCCAATTTATACCCATTGTTTCGTGTTCTGTCTTGTGTTGATATTTTTAATACCCTATTAATATCCCCCCTGTTAGGTCCATTCATCCACTTGTAAACCTCTATCATGTCACCCCTAACTCTTCGCCTTTCCAGTGAATGCAACTTAAGCTTTGTTAATCTTTCTTCATATAAAAGATTTCTAATTTGTGGAATTAACTTAGTCATCCTACGTTGGACACGTTCAAGTGAATTTATATCCATTCTATAATACAGCGACCAAAGCTGAACTGCATAATCTAAATGGGGCCTAACCAGAGCAAGATATAGCTTAAGAACCACACCAGGTGTCTTGTTACTAACGCTTCGATTAATAAATCCCAGTGTCCTATTCGCCTTATTACGAACATTCATGCACTGATCCTTTTGTTGTAAATTCTTACTAATCATAACTCCCAGATCCCTTTCGCAATCCGACTTCGCAATCTCAACACCATCTAGCTCGTATCTTGTAACTCTATCATCATTACCTAGCCTCAGAACTTTACATTTATCAGCATTACACTGCATTTCCCAATCATTTGACCATTTCAAAACCCTATCTAGATCAACTTGAAGTGATAGTGAGTCCTCCTCCGAATTAATTTAAGAACATAAGAACATAAGAACAAAGGTAACTGCAGAAGGCCTATTGGCCCATACGAGGCAGCTCCTATTTATAACCACCCAATCCCACTCATATACTTGTCCAACCCGCGCTTGAAACAATCGAGGGACCCCACCTCCACCACGTTACGCGGCAATTGGTTCCACAAATCTACAACCCTGTTACTGAACCAGTATTTACCCAAGTCTTTCCTAAATCTAAACTTATCCAATTTATAACCATTGTTTCGTGTTCTGTCCTGTGTTGATACTTTTAATACCCTATTAATATCCCCCTTGTTATGTCCATTCACCCACTTGTAAACCTCTATCATGTCGCCCCTAACTCTTCGCCTTTCCAGTGAATGCAACTTAAGCTTTGTTAATCTTTCTTCATATGAAAGATTTCTAATTTGGGGAATTAACTTAGTCATCCTACGCTGGACACGTTCAAGTGAATTTATATCCATTCTATAATATGGCGACCAAAACTGAACTGCATAATCTAAATGGGGCCTAACTAGAGCAAGATATAGCTTGAGAACCACACCAGGTGTCTTGTTACTAACGCTGCGATTAATAAATCCAAGTGTCCGATTTGCCTTATTACGAACATTTATGCATTGATCCTTTTGTTTAAATTCTTACTAATCATAACTCCCAGATCCCTTTCGCAATCCGACTTCGCAATCAAAACACCATCTAGCTCGGATCTTGTAACTCTATCATCATTACCTAACTTCAGAACTTTACATTTATCAGCATTAAACTGCATCTGCCAATCCTTTGACCATTTCAAAACCCTATCTAGATCAACTTGAAGTGATAGTGAGTCCTCCTCCGAATTAATTTCCCTACCGATTTTCGTATCATCGGCAAATTTGCAAATGTTGCTACTCAAACCTGAATCTAAATCATTTATATATATTATAAACAACAGAGGTCCCAGGACAGAGCCTTGAGGCACTCCACTTACAACATTTTCCCACTCTGACTTGATTCCATTTATACTAACTCTCTGTTTCCTTTGGTATAGCCATGCCCTAATCCAGCTTAATATAGCACCCCCAATACCATGAGCCTCTATCTTTTTAATCAGTCTTTCATGTGGCACTGTATCAAAAGCTTTGCTAAAGTCAAGGTATACAACATCGCAATCCTTACCACTATCAACTGCCTCAACAATGCTAGAATAAAAAGATAACAAATTTGTTAAACATGAACGGCCATTTATAAAACCATGTTGCGACTCAATTATTAATTTATGTTTTTTCAATTTCCCTACCGATTTTCGTATCATCGGCAAATTTGCAAATGTTGCTACTCAAACCTGAATCTAAATCATTTATATATATTATAAACAATAGATGTCCCAGGACAGAGCCCTGAGGCACCCCACTTACAACATTTTCCCACTCTGAGTTGACTCCATTTATACTAACTCTCTGTTTCCTTTGGTATAGCCATGCCCTAATCCAGCTTAATATAGCACCCCCAATACCATGAGACTCTAACTTTTTAATCAGTCTTTCATGTGGCACTGTATCAAAAGCTTTGCTAAAGTCAAGGTACTCAACATCGCAATCCTTACCACTATCAACTGCCTCAACAATGCCAGAATAAAAAGATAACAAATTTGTTAAACATGAACGGCCATTTATAAAACCATGTTGCGACTCAATTATTAATTTATGTTTTTCAAGATGAAGACGAATTTTATTTGCTATTATAGATTCGAGTAACTTTCCCACAATAGACGTTAGGCTAATTGGTCGATAGTTAGAGGCAAGTGATCTATCTCCTTTCTTAAAAACTGGTATCACATTAGCAACTTTCCAAAACTCTGGCACTCTGCCTGACTCTATTGATTTATTAAATATGGTTGACAGTGGGTCACACAGCTCCTCTTTGCATTCTTTAAGCACCCTGGCAAACTCTTCATCCGGCCCTGGGGATTTGTTTGGTTTGAGTTTTACTATTTGTTTAAGAACATCCTCCCTGGTAACTGTTAAACTCGTCAAGCTGTCCTCGTCCCCACCCACATAGACTTGTTCGGCTGAAGGCATATTGTTAAGTTCCTCTTTAGTAAAAACAGATACAAAATATTTATTAAAAATACTACTCATCTCTTCATCACTATCTGTTATTTGACCTGTCTCAGTTTTTAATGGACCACTCCTTTCCCTAGTCTTAGTACGATATTACTGGAAAAACCCTTTAGGATTTGTCTTAGCTTGCCCTGCTATGCGAACTTCATAGTTTCTTTTTGCTTTCCTTATCTCTTTTTTAACATTTCTAACCAGTTGTACGAATTCCTGTTCTAAAGTGACCTCCCCATTTTTAATCTTTTTGTACCAAGCTCTCTTTTTACCTATAAGGTTCTTCAAATTCTTTGTTATCCACTTTGGATCATTAGTATTCGATCTATTCAATTTGTATGGTATACTTCGTTCCTGTGCTTTGTTTAGAATATTCTTAAATAAGTTATATATTGAATCCACATTGAAATTCCCATTTACGTCACCTATCGCTGGGTTCATGTCTCGCTCCAAGACCGGCCCCACCCCATACCCAAGACTTTCCAATCAATTTGACCCAAAAAAATTCTTAGGCTATTAAAATCAGCTTTTCGAAAATCTGGCACTTTAACAGAATTTTCTCCTACAGATCTATTCCATTCTATGCTAAATCTGATTTCTTTGTGATCACTGTTCCCTAGCTCACTCCCTATTTCGATGTCATTTATTTGTGTTTCCCTGTTAGTTAACACTAAATCTAAAATATTATTTTCCCGTGTTGGTTCCTTAATGTGTTGCGTAAGAAAGCAATCGTCAATTAATTCTAGAAAATCTTAAGAACATAAGAACAAAGGTAACTGCAGAAGGCCTATTGGCCCATACGAGGCAGCTCCTATTCTATAACCACCCAATCCCACTCATATACTTGTCCAACCCGCGGTTGAAACAATCGAGCGACACCACCTCCACCATGTTACGCGGCAATTGGTTCCACAAATCAACAACCCTGTTACTGAACCAGTATTTACCCAAGTCTTTCCTAAATCTAAACTTATCCAATTTATACCCATTGTTTCGTGTTCTGTCTTGTGTTAATATTTTTAATACCCTATTAATATCCCCCCTGTTATGTCCATTCATCCACTTGTAAACCTCTATCATGTCACCCCTAACTCTTCGCCTTTCCAGTGAATGCAACTTAAGCTTTGTTAATCTTTCTTCATATAAAAGATTTCTAATTTGGGGAATTAACTTAGTCATCCTACGTTGGACACGTTCAAGTGAATTTATATCCATTCTATAATACGGCGACAAAAGCTGAACTGCATAATCTAAATGGGGCCTAACCAGAGCAAGATATAGCTTAAGAACCACACCAGGTGTCTTGTTGCTAACGCTTCGATTAATAAATCCCAGTGTCCTATTCGCCTTATTACGAACATTCATGCATTGATCCTTTTGTTATTAATTCTTACTTATCATAACTCCCAGATCCCCTTCGCAATCCGACTTCGCAATCTCAACACCATCTAGCTCGTATCTTGTAACTCATCATTACCTAGCCTCAGAACTTTACATTTATCAGCATTACACTGCATTTGCCAATCATTTGACCATTTCAAAACCCTATCTAGATCAACTTGAAGTGATGAGTCCTCCTCCGAATTAATTTCCCTACCGATTTTCGTATCATCGGCAAATTTGCAGATGTTGCTACTCTAACCTGAATCTAAATCATCTATATATATTATAAACAACAGAGGTCCCAGGACAGAGCCCTGAGCTACTCCACTAACAACATTATCCCACTCTGACTTAACCCCATTTATACTAACTCTCTGTTTCCTTTGGAATAGCCATGCCCTAATCCAAGTTAATATAGCACCCCCAATACCATGAGCTTCTATTTTTTTAGTCTTTCATGTGGCACTGTATCAAAAGCTTTGCTAAAGTCAAGGTACACAACATCACAATCCTTACCACTATCAACTGCCTCAAATATGCTGGAATAAAAAGTTAGCAAATTTGTTAAACATGAACAGCCATATGTAAAACCATGTTGCGAGTCATTTATTAATTTATGTTTTTCAAGATGGAGACGAATTGTATTTGCTATTATTGATTCAAGTAACTTTTTTACAATAGACGTTAGGCTAATTGGCCGATAGTTTGACGCAAGTGATCTATCTCCTTTCTTAAAAATTGGTACCACATTAGCTACCTTCCATGACTCTGGCACTCTGCCTGACTCTATTGATTTATTAAATATGGTAGACAGAGGCTCGGAAAGCTCCTCTTTGTATTCTTTAAGCACCCTGGCAAACATTTCATCCGGCCCTGGGGATTTGTTTGGTTTTAGTTTTTCTAATTGTTTAATTACATCCTCCCTGGTAACTGCTAAACTAGTCAACCTGTCCTCGTCCCCACCCACATAGACTTGTTCGGCTGAAGGCATATTGTTAAGTTCTTCTTTAGTAAATACAGATATAAAATATTTGTTAAAAATACTACTCATCTCCTTGTCATTATCCGATATTTGACCTGTCTCTGATTTTAATGGACCTTTCCTTTCCCTAGTCTTAGTTCGATATAACTGAAAAAACCCTTTAGGATTTGACTTTGCTTGCTTTGCTATGCGAACTTCATAGTTTCTTTTTGCTTTCCTAATCTCTTTTTTAACATTTCCAACCAGTTGTATGAATTCCTGTTCTAACCTGACTTTCCCATTCTTAATCCTTTTGTACCAATTTCTCTTTTTACCTATAAGGTTCTTTAAATTATTTGTTATCCACTTTGGGTCATTAGTATTCGATCTATTCAATTTGTATGGTATACTACCTTCCTGTGCTTTGTTTATAAATATTCTTAAATAAGTTATATAATAAATCCACATCGACATCCCCTTTTACGTCACCTGTCGCTGGGTTCATGTCTCGCTCTAAGACCGGCCCACACCCTATACCCAAGACTTTCCAATCTATTTGACCCAAAAAAATTCTTAGGCTATTAAAATCAGCTTTTCGAAAATCTGGCACTTTAACAGAATTTTCTACTACAGGTCTATTCAATTCTATGCTAAATCTGATAACTTTGTGATCACTGTTCCCTAGCTCACTCCCTATTTCGATGGCTTTAATTTGTGTTTCCCTGTTAGTTAACACTAAATCTAAAATATTATTTTCCCTCTTTGGTTCCTTAATGTGTTGCGTAAGAAAGCAATCGTCAATTAATTCTAGAAAATCTTCTGCTTCACTATTCCCTGTTTTGTTCACCCAGTTTATTCCACTAAAAATAAAGTTACCCATGACATAAATACTGTTAGATCTAGATGCTCTAGATATTTCATCCCATAGATGCTTTGCTTCCATTCTGTCTAAATTTGGTGGCCTATATATAGCTCCTATTATAATATTATTTGCTTTTTCGTTTAATTCTATCCAAATAGTTTCTGTGTGTGGCTCAGTTTTGATTCCCTCTTTGAGACTACATTTCAAATTGTCCCTAACATATATGGCTACTCCCCCTCCTCGTCTAATATATCTATCTGTGTGAAATAGTTTAAATTCATTTATCTGATATTCAGCTAATAGTTCTCTATTTTCTACATCCATCCACGTTTCGGTAAGTGCAATAATATCTATTTTTTCTGTGCAGACAAGAGCATTTAATTCATTAATTTTATTTAAAATAAATAATAAATAAATATGTTTATTCAGGTAAGGTACATACATACAAGTGATGTTACATTAATGGATTGATATATAGATAGAGCTAGTACATACAAAGCCTAAAGCCACTATTACGCAATGCGTTTCGGGCAAATTTCTTAGACTTCTACTGTTAATGTAATATATCCTAAGTGAATTGTTATTTTGAGGCCCTTTTCTTTCCCTGATCATTTTGCCAATTCTTTTCTCCCACGAACACATACTTTTATTACCTCCTTCCTCCAAATCAATTCCCATACCACTATCTACTAACAGTTTAAACCCAAACAAACACCTCTAACCACTGGTTCCAACGAGTTCGCAACAGCAACAACCCCAGCCCTCGATAGATGCACCCCATCACGAGCATTTCTTTCATAGAAGCGTTCCCAGTTGTCTATGAAAGATATTGCATTTGATTTGCAATATCTTTCCAGCCGGCAATTGGCACCAACTGCCCTCGACATCCATTCATTTCCCACTCCCTTTCTTGGAAGAATGCCACATATGATCGGGATTCCTCCCTTGCTCCTAACTAATTCAATGGCTGTCCTAAATCTCTGTATTAGTTCCTCACTCCTAACTCGCCCAACATCATTACCCCCTGCATCTTCAGCTTCACTATTCCCTGTTTTCTTCAACCAGTTTATAAAATTATTTTTATAAAATTAAAGTCACCCATGACGTAAATACTGTTTAATCTAGATGCCCTAAATATTTCATCCCATAGATGCTTTGCTTCCATTCTGTCTAAATTTGGTGGCCTATATATAACTCCTATTATAATATTATTTGCTTTTTCGTTTAATTCTATCCAAATAGTTTCTGTGTGTGGCTCAGTTTTGATTCCCTCTTTGAGACTACATTTCAAATTGTCCCTAACATATATGGCTACTCCAACTCCTCGTCTAATATATCGATCTATGTGAAATAGTTAAAATCCATTTATTTGATATTCAGCTAATAGTTCTCTATTTCCTACATTCATCCACGTTTCGGTAAGTGCAATAATATCTATTTTTTTTTGTGCATACACGAGCATTTAAGATGGTGCTGAGATTGCAAAGTCGAAATGCGAAAGGGATCTGGGAGTTATGATTAGTAAGAATTTAAAACAAAAGGATCAATGCATGAATGTTCGTAATAAGTCAAATAGGACACTGGGATTTATAAATCGAAGCGTTAGTAACAAGACACCTGGTGTGGTTCTTCAGCTATATCTTGCTCTGGTTAGGCCCCATTTAGATTATGCAGTTCAGTTTTGGTCGCCTTACTATACAATGGATATAAATTCACTTGAACGTGTCCAGCGTAGGATGACTAAGTTAATTCCCCAAGTTAGAAACCTTTCATATTAAGAAAGATTAACAAATCTTAAATTTGCATTCACTGGAAAGGCGAAGAGTTAGTGGTGACATGATAGAGGTTTATATGTGGATGAATGGACACAACAAAGGGGATATTAATAGGGTATTAAAAGTATCAACACAAGACAGAACACGAAACAATGGGTATAAATTGGATAAGTTTAGATTTAGGAAAGACTTGGGTAAATACTGGTTCAGTAACAGGGTTTTTGATTTGTGGAACCAATTACCGTGTAAGGTGGTGGAGGTGGGGTCCCTCGATTGTCTCAAGCGTGGGTTGGACATGTATGAGTGAGATTGGGTGGTTATAGATAGGAGCTGCCAGTAGGCCTTCTGCAGTTACCTTTGTTCTTATGTTCTTATGAGTGGGATTGATAGGGGATGGAAATAGGGAATTCCACGTGTTGGCCAATAGAACTTCTGCAGTTTCCTTGATTCTTATGTTTTAAGTATTTATTTCGAAACATGACTGTTGATTTGTGGAACAGAGGCACAATGCCCTAATTATCTGGTGATATAATAGACGTTGAATAGATGATATATCTTAGCTGTAAGTTTGACATATATATACCATTGAGTTTAGGTGGACGTAAAAAAGTCAGCCTCGTAGGCAAATAGACCTTTTGCAGCTTTCTTAATTTGTACGTTCCTAGTTAATCTTCTCCCCTCACCTCACAATAAAAAGGTGATCGGAGCTCTAGCCAATTAGTATTCCGGGTTCACCTTAGCTCGTGCTACATGGACATTTCGTTCTGAGTAGCTAAAGCTAAAACAACAACTCTGACCAATTATTCATTTGACTGAGCATCTGTTTTTAAGAAATTATCATCCAGTGATAATGAACGTTTACGATAAATACGTTGGTAAACTTGAGTTATTTCTCACTGCCGCGTCAAAGATCGACCCATCCAGAATCTGTATTATTCATATTTTACAAAGGCTGAAAAGGGTCAATGACTTTACTTGTGATAATATAACATGGACACGTATGTACAAGGCTCGCATTGGCCTCTTTTCGTCATAAATTATGGCTTCGTGTATAGGGACAAAGTCAATCAAGATGACGGGACAATGGGAGAATGTCCTCTGGGCTATAGTAAAGCTTATCAAACGATGGATCCCAGAAATCAAAATGGATTGTAATAGATCTTAATATGAAACCATGGATTCTTAGGATATTTTCTGATCACGGATTTTGTCCCAATCCATATTTACGTCTCGAAATGCTTCGGATTATCGGTATTTGGCCAGAGTCGTATCTTCAGGATGCCACCTCCGGCAGTCAAGCGGCTGCAGGGTTGGTGGCCACAGTATCATTTATGGATCAGCATGACGTCATGACTGTTAGATCACATATAAGTCTCTTTTACTTTCTCACCAAGGTGATGTACACCTTAATAAATAAGGTCACCTCGATGCTGTTGCTTATGCAGCCGTAGACCAGGTGACGAACTTAAAGGTTGGACCAGAAGCATCCTTTCTCAACCATATCATGCAGCTACTGATGCAAAAGGCAGTAGCAACACGGGACAAGTATTTTACAAGATCTAGGAATATTTCTTATACTGTATCGGAGTTTGTTTCCATCTATCGTTTGTTTAAATTTCTGGTGGTAATGTCACCCACCAAGGTAGCTTATGACGGTCCTGGCCTTGCTCAGGCTGCTGCAGCTTCTCTGGTTACGATAGCGTCTGCTTTGGTTGCAATAAGCTCAATTTTAAAACTTAAGAATGATGGCAATTACTTACGGCTCTTCTCTAATTTGGATAAAATGTTCCAAATGCTATCAACTCAAGAGCATGTTTTTCAAGGTGTTCCTAAAGCTCTTCGAATAAGCCACTCCCAGTTTTTGTCTTCCCTCAACAAGAAAGTGGCACAGTATGGATTCTGTTTCACAAATTTTCCAAAGCCCTGTGAGGAATGTGCGGAGTGCCCCAAGGAGTTCGTGGATAGCGTGACACAGGCTGTGATGGAGACGCCGGTGCTTCTACATTCGTCCAAGATGGTGGTGGATGAGTCCACACTGGTCTACCTGTTGCTGGTGTCCCCCTCAGACCCCTTCACGCGGTGTCCTCTGGACTGTGGCTCTTATAGTCGCCTACTGGGCCTTCAGGCTGATATTACTGCCTGGAGGAAGACCATCAGCGGAGACATTAGTAGCAGCAATGACTTCAACGACGAAAAGTATAATGACATCGTGAGAAAGAGTGATAACATCAGGATGCACATCATCAACACTGATAATAACAGCCCCATTGATGTAGTCGCTGGTGACATTGACAGGAGTGAGTGCGAACTATTCAAATTGGTAGAGCAGTTTTAAAATGAGTTATATTATGCTGTATTAGTTTTTTATTAGGCTGTAATTTTTTTATAAATAACCAATGAGCTTTACCATTTAATTAATAAAGAGCTGCATTATTAATTCATATGTGCATTATTCTTTAAGAAATTAGCAGTAATAAAAGAAATTTAAGCAAGATTAAAGCAGAATTATTAAAAATGTTTGTTACAGCAAATAATACATAAATTATTTGATAAATAAATTACGAGTTCAAGGCATTATCAGTCAATTCTCACTATGGGGAAAATTGGAAAATGTATGAATTGTAATCACTTCCCTACACAAAAAAATGTATATTGATGAGTGGAAAACAAAGTAAATGCAGATTGATGACTAAATCACACATCAGAAGTTGTACTGATGTGTACAACTTCTGATGTGTGATACATGTCTAACCCACGCTTGAAAAGGAAGTTGTAGGAACGACGACGTTTCGGTTCATTCTGCACAAAACCGACGTTTTGGTTCACAAAACTGGTTTTGTGCAGTTTCGGTACGACCGTCCTGGTCGTACCGAAACGTCTTCGCTGCTTCACATTCCAGTAAGTAGTGCAATAGTGTTGCATTACTTACTGTAATTAAGTAATGCATTACATCTGTTATACAGCTATGACATTATTTAATTAACATATCATTAATTATTTGGTTTATTACCTCTTAGCACCACTTATAACCAAATGTGTATGGTTTATGCAATGTCTCTGAATATATTTTTCTCCAGACTTGAAACATCAGGATGGACATCATTGAAAGAGAAGTACCAAGTGGTTTGTTTGTACAACTTCGCAGTTGATTTTACAACTGCTACTTTGGTTCTGAACATAAGAACAAAGGTAAATGCAGAAGGTCTATTGGCCCACCCAATCCCACTCTTATACATGTCAAACCCACGTTTGAAAAAAATCAAAGGACCCCACCTCCACCACGTTAAGCAGGAATTGGTTCCACAAATCAACAACCCTGTTGGCGAACCCAAGTCTTTCCTAAATCTAAACTTATATAGTTTATGCCCATTGTTTCGTGTTCTGTCTTGTGTTGATACTTTTAATATCCTATTAATATACCGTTTGTTATGTCCGTTCATCCACTTGTAAACCTCTATCATGTCACCCCTAACTCTTCGCCTTTCCAGTGAATGCAATTTAAGCTTTGTTATTCTTTCTTCATTGGAATAATTTCTAATTTGGAGTATTAACTTAGTCATCCTACGCTGGACACGTTCAAGTGAATTTATATCCATTCCAAAGTACGGCGACCAAAACTGAACTGCATAATCTAAATGGGGCCTAACCAGATCAAGATATAGCTGAAGAACCACGCCAGGTATCTTGTTACTAACGCTTCGATTAATAAATCTCAGTATCCTATTTGCCTTATTACGACCCTTTTGTTAACCATGGCTGCCACAGTAGACGTGTTAACCACAGTTAACCATCGACGTGTCACGATGTCCCGCGTTGGAAGTGAGTTTCGAGTGGCGTTGAAGAGGATGGCACGGTGACAGGACAGGTGGGCCCTGCCTCAGCTCATGAGGCAACGTCATCTACCGGCGTTTACTTGTTATCCCGGTACACCATCTGTGCAACCTCTCGTGTAGCTGAGCTTGAGCAGAGGAGGTACAGGGTTGTATCTCCTCTGGCGATTCAGCAGCACTCTGTAGTGCTGTTCATACCCGAGACCACCGCGTTGCATCTTGGTTTCCACAGACGACGCAACCACAGGTTTTGGGAGAGCTGACAAATCATTGCAATTAGCGTTCTTATTTGTAGACCACTCGTCTTCCACTTCCGATTTTCCCGCAGTCTTGGCTACGCGGCTGGTGGGCTTGGTTGGTGACGTTGAGACAGCTTGCCCACCGTGATGTGACGTTGACTGAAATCTGCTCCTCAAAGACAGTATGGCTGGACCGGGACAACCTCGTTAGTGACGTGAGGTGTCGGTCAGGTGACTGTACACCAGTCATCCCTTCCGGATAACCAATTGGCGAGTTACTGGGTACAAGAGGGGAGGACTTACAGAATGTAATGTGCCTCAGACCCCGATCTTATCAGCCAGGTGGGTCATCCCTAGATCTGCTGAGCTCGATCCTTTTGTTCACGTGTGACTGGGAGGATGGAACTGGTGTACCATCAGACCGGTGAAAGACAGATAACAACAAATGGTGAAAGCATGGATTCTTACTCTATAGGTATAGGAAGTTGGAAAACCCCAGAGCAAGGCAAGTATGCTACCTGAGTCATGTACATCAGTACATACACACCATTGCCTCTACAGGATAAATATTATGAATTTTACTAACCCTGACTAGGGGAGTTAACTAATAATTTACTGTACAGCTTGCCTTGTTACCATGAGTGACAAGATTGAACTTGACTACTGATATTATTAGATCACTGATATGAGATCTGACAGGTCATCCTCATCATCTGACTCGGCACTTGGATCATTAGATCCTATTTCCTTACCTGATCATTAGATCAGGTCAGGAATCTAGCCATCTAGGTGCAAGTTTCTTACTTTGATTGCAGGAGCCGCTTCATTAACTCTCAACACAAGACTTCCGACTTTCAACTCAAGAGGTCGTACTTTTTTGTACGACCATAGCGTACAAAAACATACATACCGTACAACACTTGCTGTCTTAAGTGTTGGCATGTCAGCAATGGCGCAACAGGAGTCGGGGTATACTGTCTGTGCTCACCTGGAATCCCAGAAACTTGAATTTCTGAGATGTCAAAGTGCATTTCCTCACATTGAGTTTGAAACCCGCCTTATCTAATAATGTCAACGTCTCAGTCAAATCTCATAAGTGCTCATCAAACGTCCTGGAGTCGATAACCCCCATCATCCAGGTACGCTAATGAGCGCCTTCCCAAGACTGGACTGAGAATATAATTAATTGCCCTCTGGCAATTGGCATCCAGAGTGGAAAAGTACTTTGCTGCCCCCAAACTGATCTATTATTTCCTGTATCTGTGACAAAGGGTACACATCACCTTTAGTAATTTCATTGATCTTCCGGCAGTCAACACAAAACCTATAACTACCATCCGGTTTCCGTACCAACACTACTCACGACAACCATGGTGATGTACTAGGCTTTATCACATTCTGTCTCATCCCTAATTACTTCCTTTGCATGTTCCCGAAGCCTCAATTGACGAGTGTAAATAGGAGGATGATCACACGTAGGAATAACATGTTCAATCCTATCCAGAAGCCCGATTTGATAATCTTCTATTGCAAACAGTCTAGGGAATTTACGTAAAATCCCTCTCAAAAGTTTCCTATCTGACTGTTGCACATGTTGCAAGTCCAGAGCTGAGATCAACTTATTTACTTCCTGAGTACTACTACTTTTACCTGTCTCAGTCTTGTATTTCCCCTGTTTAATACTATCTGTAACATTAACTACATTGTGTTGTGGTGGATGGCATCTCCTCCTGGCTCTGATGCTGAAAAATTCCCGTATTTTCCACAATCGTAGACTAAGACAGCCTATCACCTGCCTCGAAACGATAGGTTTTGTGCGAGATTGACAACCGGAATAAGGGCACCTTTATTAAGCACTGTGCTTAAATGATGCGGGATTAACAACCTGTCACATCTCCCAGCAATCTGAAGGGTGGTACGTGGTGCAATGTGACGTCCCACTGATACTTGAATAAATTTTACTGATGGGGTGGGCAACATTGTTTCATCAAGGCATGTAACCTACATGACTTCTTCTCTGTTTCTGAAAGAGATTTAAACAACAACTTAGGATAGTGAATGTTGTACTTCTGTTTCTTACTAATAGAAGCAACCACTGACTGATGATCTACCATTTTAATGGGAAAAATTACCTGTCCCAACTTCAA
The DNA here is from genome assembly GCF_040958095.1 of Procambarus clarkii. Taxonomy (NCBI): domain Eukaryota; kingdom Metazoa; phylum Arthropoda; class Malacostraca; order Decapoda; family Cambaridae; genus Procambarus; species Procambarus clarkii. The sequence continues at coordinate 19,978,857 of NC_091183.1, forward strand.
TCTGCAATTCTTTGCTCCCTCGTGAGCAGACAGAAAAGTTAACCTGTCCCAGGAAATCCATTGCCAATAAAATCTGGCCAGGAAATGCAAGATTCTCGACAATCGTGCAATTGAGTGGGTAAGATTCTCCCTTACCCACTTCAAAATTCAGTGTAGCCTGGCCCAAGATATTAATATGTTGACCATTAACTGCTGATAAATGCTTCCCCCAACGCTTAAGGCGTGTCTCTTTAAGTGTGCTGAAGGCTGACTTGTTAATGAGAGTTGCTTGACTTCAGGTGTCAACAAAAACTGTCAATCTCACACCTTCCACCTTCATCTCAAACGTAGGTCTACCAACCAACGCACTGACCTGTCCTGGGTCATCCTTGACCCCTGTAATCGTGCTGGGGGGTTGAGAGGGAAATGTAGTTTTCCACAATTCCAATAATGCGTTGACAAGGGTTTGAGTGGTATTTGGCTGGGGTTGGTATGAGTTTGCCAGGGATTGGGGTGGACATGGGTTGGCCTGGAAGTGAGGATGGGGAACGGGGTTGTAGGTAGGGAGGGTTTGAGGTTGAAGGTAGTAGGCAGGGAGGAGAGTCTGGGCAGGGAGGGTTTGAGGTTGAGGGTTGTAGGCAGGGAGGGGGTTATCTTGAGATGATTTCGGGGCTTTTTAGTGTCCCCGCGGCTCGGTCCTCGACCAGGCCTCCACCCCCAGGAAGCAGCTCGTGACAGCTGACTAACACCCAGGTACCTATTTTACTGCTAGGTAACAGGGGCATAGGGTGAAAGAAACTCTGGCCAATGTTTCTCGCCTGCACCTGGGATCGAACCCAGGAACACAGGATCACAAGTCCAGCGTGCTGTCCGCTCGGCCGACCGGCTCCATACTCCAAACTGGGGAGCTTGGTTTCACCCGTCATCGGATCAGGGTGAAATTTTAACACGCCATTTGGTTCCATAAATAACCTCTAGTTTAGACAGAACGTTTTGTGCCAGAGATAGGGGGAACAGATTAAGGGTTTGCTATCCGGGAGCTGGAATTGGTGATATTGTTGGAAACATGAATGATATTATGACTGGAAATGGGAACAAACCCATTATTTGTATTAGTGCAGGGGGTAATGATGTTGTGCGAGTTAGGAGTGAGGAACTAATACAGAGATTCAGGACAGCCATTGAATTAGTTAGGAGCAAGGGAGGAATCCCGATCATATGTGGCATTCTTCCAAGAAAGGGAGTGGGAAATGAATGGATGTCGAGGGCACTTGGTGTCAATTGCCGGCTGGAAAGATTGCATTTCAAATGCAATATCTTTCATAGACAACTGGGAAACCTTCTATGGAAGAAATGAAATGTATGCTCGTGATGGGGTGCATCTATCGAGGGCTGGGGTTTTTGCTGTTGCGAATTCGTTGGAACCAGTGGTTAGAGGTGTTTGTTTGGGTTTAAACTGTTAGTAGATAGTGGTATGGGAATTGATTTGGAGGAAGGAGGTAATAAAAGTATGTGTTCGTGGGAGAAAAGAATTGGCAAAATGATCAGGGAAAGAAAAGGGCCTCAAAATATCAATTCACTTAGAGTATATTACACTAACAGTAGAAGTCTAAGAATTAAAGTTAACGAATTAATTGCTCTTGTCTGCACAGAAAAAATTGATATTATTGCACTTACCGAAACGTGGATGAATGTAGAATATAGAGAACTATTAGCTGAATATCAAATAAATGGATTTAAAGTATTTCACACAGATAGATATATTAGACGAGGAGGGGGAGTAGCCATATATGTTAGGGACAATTTGAAATGTAGTCTCAAAGAGGGGATCAAAACTTAGCCACACACAGAAACTATTTGGATAGAATTAAACGAAAAAGCAAATAATATTATAATAGGAGTTATATATAGGCCACCAAATTTAGACAGAATGGAAGCAAAGCATCTATGGGATGAAATATTTAGAGCATCTAGATCCAACAGTATTTATGTCATGGGTGACTTTAATTTTAGTGGAATAAACTGGGTGAACAAAATAGGGAATAGTGAAGCAGAAGATTTTCTAGAATTAATTGACGATTGCTTTCTTACGCAACACATTAAGGAACCAACGCGGGAAAATAATATTTTAGATTTAGTGTTAACTAACAGGGAAACACAAATTAATGACATCGAAATAGGGAGTGAGCTAGGGAACAGTGATCACAAAGTAATCAGATTTAGCATAGAATGGAATAGACCTGTAGGAGAAAATTCTGTTAAAGTGCCAGATTTTCGAAAAGCTGATTTTAATAGCCTAAGAATTTTTTTTGGGTCAAATAGATTGGAAAGTCTTGGGTATGGGGTGTGGGCCGGTCTTAGAGCGAGACATGAACCCAGCGACAGGTGACATAAAAGGGGATTTCGATGTGAATTTAATATATAACTTATATAAGAATATTCCAAACAAAGTACAGGAACGTAGTATACCATACAAATTGAATAGATCGAATACTAATGACCCAAAGTGGATAACAAATAATTTAAAGAACCTTATAGGTAAAAAGAGAGCTTGGTACAAAAGGATTAAGAATGGGGAAGTCAGTTTAGAACAGGAATTCATACAACTGGTTAGAAATGTTAAAAAAAGAGATTAGGAAGCCTAACGTCTATTGTGGGAAAGTTACTTGAATCAATATTTGCAAATACAACTTGTCTCCATCTTGAAAAACATAAATTAATAAATGAGTCGCAACATGGTTTTACAAATGGCCGTTCATGTTTAACAAATTTGCTAACTTTTTATTCCAGCATAGTTGAGGCAGTTGATAGTGGTAAGGATTGTGATGTTGTGTACCTTGACTTTAGCAAAGCTTTTGATACAGTGCCACATGAAAGACTAATTAAAGAAATAGAAGCTCATGGTATTGGGGGTGCTATATTAACTTGCATTAGGGCATGGCTATTCCAAAGGAAACAGAGTTAGTATAAATGGGGTTAAGTCAGAGTGGGATAATGTTGTTAGTGTAGTACCTCAGGGCTCTGTCCTGGGACCTCTGTTGTTTATAATATATATATATAAATGATTTAGATTCAGGTTTGAGTAGCAACATTTGCAAATTTACCGATGATACGAAAATCGGTAGGGAAATTAATTCAGAGGAGGACTCACTATCACTTCAAGTTTATGTAGATAGGGTTTTGAAATGGTCAAAGGATTGGCAAATGCAGTTTAATGCTGATAAATGTAAAGTTCTGAGGCTAGGTAATGATGATAGAGTTACAAGATACGAGCTAGATGGTGTTGAGATTGAGAAGTCGGATTGCGAAAGGGATCTGGGAGTTATGATTAGTAAGAATTTAATACAAAAGGATCAATGCATGAATGTTCGTAATAAGGCGAATAGGACACTGGGATTTATTAATCGAAGCGTTAGTAACAAGACACCTGGTGTGGTTCTTAAGCTATATCTTGCTCTGGTTAGGCCCCATTTAGATTATGCAGTTCAGTTTTGGTAGCCGTATTATAGAATGGATATAAATTCACTTGAGCGTGTCCAACGTAGGATGACTAAGTTAATTCCTCAAATTAGAAATCTTTCATATGAAGAAAGATTAAACAAGGCTTAAGTTGCATTCACTGGAAAGGCGAAGAGTTAGGGGTGACATGATAGAGGTTTACAAGTGGATGAATGGACATAACAGGGGGGATATTAATAGGGTATTAAAAATATCAACACAAGACAGAACACGAAACAATGGGTATAAATTGGATAAGTTTAGATTTAGGAAAGACTTGGGTAAATACTGGTTCAGTAACAGGGTTGTTGATTTGTGGAACCAATTGCCGCGTAACGTGGTGGAGGTGAGGTCCCTCGATTGTTTCAAGCGCGGGTTGGACAAGTATATGAGTGGGATTGGGTGGTTATAGATAGGTGGGTGGTTATAGATAGGAGCTGCCTCGTATGGGCCAATAGGCCTTCTGCAGTTACCTTTGTTCTTATGTTCTTAGTAAAAACACAAAACCTTTCCTAATCTCAGTCCTTGGAAAAATGCTCCGTGTGTCCAAACCAGAAGTACCATTTATCGCCACCATTTCTAATCGATTTCTCCAGCCCCAGTGAACCCTAGATTGATAAAGATTAAGCCACCTAAAAGGTGGCACGGGCATGAATAGCCCGTAAGTGGCGGCCCTTTTGAGCCATTACCAGTATCAAGAGCTGATACTGGAGATCTATGGAGGTGCGACTGCACCCTGCGTGACGGGAAATGTCTCCCGTAGTGAACCCTAAATCAGCACGCTCATTTATAAGGCAGTGACAGATGTCGGCAGCAGAATCTAGCTGACTACACTCCACCATTGAATGGAATTTTTATGTCTTATTATCCTCATTTCCACTTCGTATGATAATATGCGGACAGATAGAAATACGCAACCGGCATCGACTACCATTTATCACTTGTGAAAACAAAACACTGTATAGGATGTTGAATAAAATACATACCTTGAGGTTACCCTGAGGTGCTTCCGGGGCTTAGCTTCCCCGCGGCCGGGTCGTTGACCAGGCCTCCTGGTTGCCGGACTGATCAACCAGGCTGTTGGACGCGGCTGCTCGCAGCCTGACGTATGAGTCACAGCCTGGTTGATCAGGTATCCTTTGGAGGTGCTTATCCAGTTCTCTCTTGAACACTGTGAGGGGTCGGCCAGTTATGCCCCTTATGTGTAGTGGAAGCGTGTTGAACAGTCTCGGGCCTCTGATGTTGATAGAGTTCTCACTCAGAGTACCTGTTGCACCTCTGCTTTTCAATGGGGGTATTCTGCACATCCTGCCATGTTTTCTGGTCTCATGTGATGTTATTTCTGTGTGCAGGTTTGGGACAAGCCCCTCTAATATTTTCCACGGGTAAATTATTATGTACCTCTCCCACCTGCGCTCAAGGGAGTACAGTTTTAGGCTCTTTAGTCGGTTCCAATAGTTTAGATGTTTTACTGAGTGGATTCTAGCAGTAAAGGATTTCTGCACGCTCTCCAGGTCAGCAATTTCTCCAGCTTTGAAAGGGGCTGTCATTGTGCAGCAGAACTCCACTCTAGAGAGCACAAGCGTTTTGAAAAGTATCATTATCGGTATAGCATCACTAGTGTGAAAAGTTCTTGTTATCCAACCTGTCATTTTTCTTGCAGTTGTGGCTACTTTATTGTGTTCTTTATAGGTAAGGTCTTCCGACATGAGTACACCCAGATCCTTTACATTGCCTTTTCGTTCTATGTTATGATTTGCCTGAGTTTTGTACGTGGTTTCCGTTTTTATATTTTCATTTTATATGCAATTATAAACAAAATAAAAACTTTACGTTAATTATTAAATGATCGAAACTACTAGAATAAACTTGATATAATGTAGTTATTTTACTATATTTATTTGACACTCGAAGTTGACTGGTAACGCAATTATAAAAATAATTAAAATTTCTTGTCTTTAAATGCAATATATATGTCTTAAACAAAATTATAATTACCGAATTCCTGAACAAAATATACTGAAATTATTCAATTAATATTTTCGTGAAAGAACTACACAGAATTCATTGTAAATAATTTAGTTTCAACTCTGTTTTATTTAAAAAAAATAATCTAAGTCTTGTTGACCAGCGCACAATTAATACAACACTACGCTAACTGAATTGTTCAATGATTCTTTAATTCATAGGCGCACTAAGGACAGATGGCGTTATCGTAACTTTAATACTGGCGATTTTTAAATCTTCAACAATTATTTAATTCTTAACGCCCAACGCTACAACGGCGCTCAGAAATAGTTATAAGTATTTAATTAGTAATACCAAATTATTAAATTACTTATTTACGTTACTTAATGAACTCGATACTTACATTTTTTTTTCATCCAAAGCATGCAATTTAAATACAATAAAAACGAGAAAAAACACAGAAAACATAACAAAACAAAATAATAGACCACCGGCCAGAAGGGCCGACAGCTCAGTACAACAAAATACAAACATGATAAATGCAGTGAAAAACACAGACATCAAGACAAAATAGAAAACAATTGTCAAACAAGCAAGCACAGTAACATCTCAAAACAAAACAAACAAATCAAGATGCATAACAGAAAACATAACAGGACAAGCACAATACACAACAACAACAAAAAAACAAACAAATAATAAACAAGTACAACATGTAAAGTAATAATTAAAACACCAGTGCAAACGAACAGCACAGAAACAAGACATGAATAAAAACACCCACACCAAACCAACCGCCCCGCAACACACCAATAATAAACAAGCAAACCATGCAAATCAGAAAATAAACATAGCTACATACACAACAACAAACACGCATTGGCCTGAAGGACCGAGAACAAAACACAACATAAAGGACAACATGAAACAAAACAAGAAAATCGCACAGCACACAACAAGCTAAGAATAAAAACACATGCGAGCAATGCAGAAGGATAACATACATGTCAAAGTAAAATCAGCTTACATACTTGCCTGGGAATGGGGATACCGCACATTAAACGCCTCCCAAATCAGCCACCTCCCCCAAGAGGCTTGACCCACCACCGGGGGCGCCATGTGAAGTGGAACCCCAGCAACAAACACTCGCAGACAGGGAACCCATATGGTGTCCCTCCGGATGCGAGTAACTGCCACCCTATCCCAAACACCTGGAACCCGATCATCAGAAAAGTCATCCGGCTTCTCAGAAAGCAGGAATTCGGCAACCCAGGCCTCCAGGTCCTCCACAGTAGGGGGCCGGACAGAGGGCACCACCACAGGGGCACCAGCGGCCACGGGCACACCACCAGACGACTGCAGGGAACCATTGCGGCGCGCATCCTTTCTCAAAGTCACCACCAGGCCACACCCAGCACCAGCATCCTCACCACCCCTGGCATCGGAAGCCACCACACCCCACTGCGGAGAGCCCCCGGGCGGGGAAGGAACAGGAGGCACACCCGAGACACAGGCACCAGCCCCAGCAGGCACATGTACCTCCGCCACCACCAACCGTGGAGACAACGACTCATCTGGAGCCACGCCATCAACACTGAAGACCCATAGTCACTGAAGTCCCCAACATCAGCCCAGGCAGTAAACGAACGCTTGGAACGTTTGGGCTCCGGCCGGATATCGTCAGAGCCGGAAGCAGATGAAGAAGCACTGGCACCACTAGCCGGACGAACCTACGCCCGACGCAGAACGGCAGCAGCCTCTACCACAGGAGGAACCGGACCACACACAGCAAGTGGCTCCACAGCCACCCCAGCACAGCAGGGACCCGAGGCGCGGACGCAGGGCCAGGATCCGCATCCGAAGACGAGGAAGCAGACGACGATGCACCACAGGGATTACCAGGAAGGTCCACGGAATCGGCAAGGCCAGAGATATGGTCAGGAGGAACATCCGACGGCACCGCAATACCCGGAGGAGGGTCTGCGACAACTGGGGAAACGTCGTGTGATGCTGGGGGAGCCTCAGCAGCAAACGGGACGCTCACCTCCTCACCCCCGGAGTCCTCCTCCAGAGGGAGCGGCGGGAAATCCTCCTCACGGAACAAGTTCACGGGAGCGACCGGATCAGCAGTACACATGGCAGCCTGATGCCCCAACAAGCCACACCAGAAGCAAGTACAGGGTTGTCGGGCATAAAACACCTACACGTAGTATCCCAACAGCCGGACAGAGGACGGAATGTCCGACCTCAGTCGCATCCCGAGGGTCCGAATGTTGGTCTTCACACCCGAATACGTGCCAGACGAAAATGAGTTCATCCGCACACTGATGACAGAGCCGTACCTCTGGAAGAATCGCTGGAGGAGAGTCTCAGGAAACTCCATGGGGGCGCCATGAACACTGACATACGTCAGAGAACCACTACGGTCCGAAATGGTCACAGACCTGGAGCCTTCCTGCAAAGTACGTCCCTCGTACCTCCATAGAAAAGCATGGTACACCGCCTCACCCACAAACTTGATGATGACACGGTGAGCAGTGACCAGCTCAACACCATATACGTTCCGAATCGGGACTCGAAGCATGTCACTCAATACCACGTCCACCAGCGGGTAACCAGCATGGCCAGTAAACTCCAATCCGATTGAGTTTAACCGCACGACAGCGGGAATAGGGCAGCCCATCGCAAAAAACGCCACGTCCCCACCACCAGGAACAGTAGGGAGGGTAGACACCCCAACACCACCTGCTGGCGAAAACGGCAACTACCCCAAACTGCCGGAGCGGTCAAGCGACACGTCCTCACTCAGCGGCAGCGCAGGTTTTTTTATTTTGATAAAAGAAATATACAAAGTATAGCACAATATATACATGACATGAACCTAAGAACAGAACATAACAACAAAAACATAATCATAAACAGGCATAGAAGAGAACATTGCATAATAAGACCCCAGAAACTCCAGGGACACAAGTCCGAATACACATAAATATAGAAACGGACACACAACAAACGGACGCATACGGACATGGAAAGACACAACTAACATATAAAGAATAAACCAGACACACATATAAATACACAATGCACACAATTACAGAAATAACACAAAGCATAAGCACATCGCACACAAATCATATAAGTAATATAAAAACAAACCATGGCCAAGGCCCAGGCACTACTAAATGACAACCCCAAGAAAGAATCCGGGGCGAACAATGAAACACAGAGATACATGTACCCTAAACAAACACACTTCCAGGAAGAACAGCAATCAAACCAACAAAAAGAGTAACAAACAGCCGCATGCAACTCACTCAAGGTACAAGCAACGGCCCACGCAGGAGCCAACATAGAAGCAAACCCACACTCACACTCAACCCCACACACCAAACCGAACACACAACCACAGGAGCAACCACACACACACCCAGCACAACTCCCCCGAGGAGGCCCACCGGAGGGCCGGGGATCTAGGATGAAAACAGAAGACCACTCACCCAAAAGCAACCCCACGCACATACCCACCCGTGAACCAACCACGGAACTTGCTCGGAAACGCACGCTGCACCCACCACCACGTGAACCGCAAACGACCCCTCAAAAACCCCAAAAGCCTAGCAACCCCATAACCCTCCCTCTGACTTACCCACACACAATACACAAAGTCAGCAACAAGAAGACAAAGCGTATTACGAACACGGCGCGACCTCCGCGGAAAGGACAAAAACAAAAATCTCAAAAGGTCACCCCGACACCCAGGTCCACAAACTCCAACCAACACGTCCCGAAACCAATCAAGCAAACCCCGCAACCGCCCGCAAAAATAAAAGACATGCAACTGCGTCTCAGGGAGCCCACAGTGCACACACGCATCAAAGGCACGCAAACCCAGCATGCACAACCATGCATTAGTCGCCAACGACAAATGCAAGAGCCGAAACAACAATTCCCGCTGTTGCGGAGCCAGAAACTGAGCCCCCAGCGCCGCCCACACATCCCCCCAATCCCAACACGGGAACAAACCCTCCACCCGCGGTGGAACACGACGAAACAAAACCCGATACACCGCCTTGACCGACAAGGACAGGAACCCCGGACAACGGCATACCTCCCGAAGAATTGCCACCGCCCAAGAGTAAACCGGGGGGGTACAGACCGCCGCCTCCCGACAAACACCAAAATCCACCAAATAGCTAAACCTAACAGAGCAATAATAAACACACAAACCCACCCCCCAACACAAGCCCCCCACCCAACTCAAACCCCTGACACAACGAGACCCAAAAGAGCGCCCGAGCCCTCGTGAACACATCAGGAATGCCCACCCCACCCTCCCGCACAGCCAACACCAACGTCGACCGGCGAATTGGGTGGTAACGACCACACCACACATAACGATAAACCTGGCGCTCCAACCCGAAAGCCAGCTTACGATCCAGGGGGAAAACCCGAGCCACGAACCAGACCCGGGACAAAACTTTGCAATTCACAAACAACGCCCGCTGATAAAGCGTCAACGGGCGCACAGCCAGCAACCCAATCGCAACACCGACACTCCGGGAAACCATATCCCAATTGCAAGCCAAGGACCTCTCATAGGAAGCGAACCAGGTAAGCCCCAAAACCCGCATAGAAGTGACAACCGGAAACCATGACCCCACCCACACAAGGCGAGAGGACCACCCACCAAGACCCATAAGACCGGACTTCGCACGATTCACCTGCGCCCCAGTGGCCAACTCGAACCTCTCAACCACAACCTGGACCGCCCCAACCGACCCCTCCGAGGCCAGGAACAGGACGGTATCATCTGCATAACCGCAGATAGGCAACCAAAGACCCGACGGCAAACGGGGGGGGGACAATCAACGGGCATCCCTTGATCGCCCGAAAAAACGGCTCCTGAAAGACGATATACAGGAGCATCGAAAGCGGACAACCCTGCCGCACCGAGCGACGCACAGGGAAAGAATCACTCAAAAACCCATTCACACAGACCCGACTACAACATTGAGCGTACAACATACGCACCCAACGAACAAACAAGGGCGGAAATCCCAGCCTCCCCAACACGCGAAACACAAAATCGAGCGACACACGGTCGAAAGCCTTCGACCAATCCAGACAAAGCATCGCTGCCGACAAGCGAGCGTCGGACACGTACAAGAGCACATCTCGAAACAATGCATTGCAATGGAACAAGGAACGACCCGGAACACCACAAAACTGCTCCACAGAGACAACAGATGCAACAACACTGCGACACCGACCAGCCAAGACCTTAGACAGGATCTTGTAGTCGACATTCAACAAAGTAATGGGCCGCCAGTTTGAGAATAACCGTAGATCGCCCGACTTCGGGAGAAGCCGCACAATCCCAACGCACTGAGACATAGGCAGAACGCACTCCCGAAGACAAGACTGGACCACCTCCAGCAGAACATCCCCCAACACATCCCAAAAGGCGACATAGAACTCAATAGGAAGACCATCCGATCCCGGCACCTTCCCGGAACGAAACGACCGCACCACCACAAGCAGCTCCGCCAAGGAGACCTCTTTCACCAGACCAGCACACTCCGCAACCGACAACCCAGGAAGGCACCGACCCAAGAAATCCTCCGCAAGTGCGGCGTCCCCAGCCACCTCTGCATACAGCGCAGCCAACTCCTGCCGAACATAGTGCAACACCCCACCAGTGTCCGAAACAACCGTCCCATCTGGCCGTTGCAAGGCCGTAAAAAGAACGGAGACCCGCACGGCCCGTACCTTACTTAAAAGAAATGGAGAAATCCGTTCCCCGTCGACCCTCTCACTTACACGAGCCCTCACACGCACACCCTCCGCCCACTCACTCCGCAACCCGCATATACGCGCCTTGCAGTCCACAATCTTATCAAAACAATCAACACCAGCATCGTACCGTACATACAACCTCGACAGCTGCGCCTGCAACAACCGCAGCAACCCAAAGCGCCCAGCAGCCTCTCGCTTAGCAACCACGCGAAAAAACAAACGACACTGCTCTTTACACCACTCCCGCCACTCCAAGACAGAGAGAAACTCACAACGCCGGGCTCGAATCCCGACCCACCAACACCGAAACTGACGACAAACACGTGGAGAACGCAACAACCCACAGTTTAGCTTCCACCACCCCGCACCGACCCGCACCTGACTGGGTACCCCAACCCGGACCACCACCAAACTGTGGTCGGAGAATGCAACCGGGACAGTGCGAAAATCATACACCGTACATTCCCCACCATTGACATACACCCTATCGATGCGCGAACGCACCCCACGTGCAGCAAAAGTAAACGACAACCCTCCACCAAAGAGCACGGCAGCGTCCCGGAAACCACATGAACGCACCACCTCCAGCAGCGCACCCGAGACATTCTGCGGACGGGCGCTACAACAATCCCGCGCACTCGTCACACAATTGAAGTCCCCTCCAAAAATCCAACCCGTTCTCACACAAGACAGCACATATATGACTTAATGCTTAAAGTCAATATGTTGAATATGAATTAGTAAATATGTGATATATTCCCAGTTACTTTTTTTACCAAGGCCCAAACTCTTCCTCACGTACCAATTTACGTGTCACAGTACCCGTCCGTCAACATAGATAGCAGAATATTCGTGATTGGTTCAATTATAAGGAAAATTGTAGTTTTCAGGTCCCACATGGGTTGTGAAATTTACCTACTGTTGTCCATGCTCTTATAATATTACAGATCAGCTATATCCTATTGAAGGCTCGTAGTTTTGTTTTGAGAAATATTAGTTGTTCTTAGTAAATTATAATAAGCACTATAAATTATTACATAGAATAACAGTGCTTCACCAATCAATATTATATACCATAGTTTGGCTTTAAACATCTTTAAAGAATGTTTTGTAGGAACGCTAACAGAAAACGATGTTACATTTAAATGTCTATGGGGTAAACTACTACAAACAGGACGGTATTGTGTCTACTATACCAACTATAGCTAGGATGGGTATATTGTCACCTACCGCCTGTTAGGTGGGAAAGGGGTCCAATACCACCCACAGGATGGGTATGAGGGTCACATCCACCCACAGGATGAGTATGGGGATCACATCCACCCACAGGAAGGGTATGGGGTCCAATACCACCCACAGGATGAGTATGGCGTCCACTACAACCCACAGGATGGGTATGGGGCTCCAACCACCCATAGAATGGGTATGGGGCTCCAACCACAAATAAAATGGGTATAGGGTCCAATAACACCCACTGGATGTTTAAGGCGTCCATTGCCGCGCGTCGAGCTCGAAAACCGCAGCATTCATCTCAGAACCATGCCTATTTCACACAGATTCCTTAATAAACGTAAGAGTTTTATATGTCACAAGAAAGATAGAAATATAAGCTTCATTCTAAATACCTTACCATGGGCATATTTAAATTTAAAGCGAAGATACGTGTACTTTTATAATAGCCGAGCTTTAACCCCGGACAGATTGATCGACCGAGCAACTCTCTCTCAGAACAATGTTTATTTCACGTGAATTCGTTAATAAACATATATGTTTTATATGTCTCAAGAAAGGCAGACATATAAGCTTCACTTTAAACACTTTACCATAGACATATTTAAAGTTCTAATGAAGATACATGTATTTTAAAAATTACGGAGCTCCCACCCCGTACAGACTGAACGACAGAGCAACTCTCTCTCAGATCAATGTTTATTTCACGTAAATTCGTTAATAAACACAAATGTTTTATATGTCTTAAGCAAGATAGAAATAAGAGCTTCATTTTCAATACATTACAATAGACATATTTATAGCTCAAGTGAAGATACATATGTTTTTATAGTAGCGCTCAGTAGCTTGTCGGGCATGGAGTGCAGACGCCTACGCACTTGCCGATATATTGTATAATTATCAAAGATACGCTAATAAAGCCTAAAATCTTATATGCCTCCAGAAAGACCGAGATATGAACATTATTATGATTTCACCAAATGAAATATATCATGTTCGAGAACAAAGATATATCAATTTTAAATTAAGTTTCGACTCTTGCTCGGGCGAGAGAGAGGGAGCGACTCTCGCCCCATCTATTGGAGATTCTGTCCACTAAAGACCCAAAGCTACTCAAACCCTCCTAGCATTATTTAAGTAATGAAGTAATATGGTATATTTACTATAATGTGGGTGCTGAATGCAGAACATGAGAAAACATATATTTACTCCAAACTAAAATAATTTCATTATGAAATAAGTAAATAAGTAGCATCAAAGGAAGTCGACGGTCCAAGCGTCAATGTTGTGGAACGACTTATCCAAGATATATCGTTGTTTGGAAAGTGTTTGTTGGCATATCCAGTTGTCGCACTTCTCTGCACAAATTATCACAAATTTAAATTATAATGTTAACAAGTAGAATACGTATTTTTAATAAAATCTAACATAGCTAGCCAGAAAACATTTAACATTTATTAAAAAAATATATGTTTGGAAGTTAAATCGACTTCATAGGACAATAGTGTTGTTATATATACTCGTTATTCGTTGACATGCGTTCGCTACTTAAATTACCATGTACTGTACTTATGTGAAATCTCCCATGTCTCTTCGCTCATCTCACCGAACCCTACAGGCTTTGTGATATATTGCTTAATTAATTGAGATTCACAAATAAAGCTTATAATTGTATATGTTATAAAAAAGGCAGAGCTTATTTTAGTTCATTTATTATGCACCCCATACCCATCCTATGGGCGATAGTGGAGTGTTATAGAGGCGCATAATGGGCTCAGGGACTGAGCCCCACAATTCATATAGCCAAGGAAGTTATAATCTTGATAAGCTAGTTACAAAAGTCAATGCACATTGTCACATCAACAATGGGCTCGAGACCGACCACAAGTAAAGTTTATAATTTAAGCAACTGACATATATGGAGGGCTAGTGTCACAATTGATTTGTTTATCCTACACATAACCCCCTCTCCCCCATCCAATGGGCAGCGGTGGATAGGTTACAATCAAGTCGTTTTTTGCGTTTTATTCAGAGATTAGATCTTATTGGGTGAGGAAAGATATTCATATTTTAAAGAAGGCTTCTTGGCTGATGCTCTCCATTGATGGAAAATATACAACCTTTTGAAAATCAATGTTAGTTTGATCTAGATATTGTAATTAACGAAAGTATTTATGTCATCTGAAAGGTAGAAATATAGGCTACATCTAAAATCCTTTGTCATAAATATAACTGAAGTGAAAACGAAGATATATGCGTTTTGATAGTTACTTGATGGCTAGCTCTGAGAGTGTGAAGCCCTGCACACCAGCCAATAAATTGTATAATTAGTTTCCATATATTTTAATTAATCTTAAAAATCTATATGTCAGAAGAAAGGAAGATGTAGCCGTTAATGTGACAACATTTAAAAATATATATATCTTAAGTTAAATAAATAATATCACCTTATTGCCGGTGTCCGGACACATGAAAATTACCTAGGTATCAGTATCCAGCCAGGCGGGGATCACAGGCTGCACAATACTGATAAATTATATAATGCACTACTTGTGGTCCATCTCGAACCCATTTATGATGTGACGACTTATTGTGAATTTTGTAACTAGCTCATCAAGATTGTAACTTGCTTAGCTAAATGATTTGTGGGGTTCGGTCCATTCATTTTCTTTCTTTATTATGCACCCCATAATACACATCCCGTGGGCGGTGGTGTAAAGGATTACAGAGGCACATAATCGGTTCAGGAACTGAACCCTCTAGTTCGTTTAGCTAAGCAAATAACAATCTTTTGACGCTAGTTACAAAATTATTAATGTACACATACTTATGCATACATGTACATATTCATACGTATACATATATACATACACATACATATTTAATCACCACCACAAATACACACATCAGTAATCTTTTGTGTCACAAGTGATTCAACAAGAGGCTCACAACAGTCACTATACAAGGTACTTTACATTTATGGTGAGTCACACAGTTACTAGTCTTGCTCCACACCCACCCAACTGGGCGGCAGCTTTACAGTCATGTGCTCCACACCCACCCAACTGGGCGGCAGCTTTACAGTCATGTGCTCCACACCCACCCAACTGGGCGGCAGCTTTACAGTCATGTGCTCCACACCCACCCAACTGGGCGGCAGCTTTACAGTCATGTGCTCCACACCCACCCAACTGGGCGGCAGCTTTACAGTCATGTACTCCACACCCACCCAACTGGGCGGCAGCTTTACAGTCATGTGCTCCACACCCACCCAACTGGGCGGCTGCTTTACAGTCATGTGCTCCACACCCACCCAACTGGGCGGCTGCTTTACAGTCATGTGCTCGACACCCACCCAACTGGGCGGCAGCTTTACAGTCATGTGCTCAACACCCACCCAACTGGGCGGCAGCTTTACAGTCATGTGTATGCATTACCTACAGTATTTCGCTAAGATTTCGGGCAGCACATCATTATGAATGAAGTACTTACACATTTCATGGACACTATTGATGTTGTTATCTTTAAATTCCGCTATTTTTCACATTCCATTATATAATGACTCAAAGTATGCGAATAGTTCTGCTGACAGAGTTTACATTTAGTCAAATCTAGATCATCAGATGTTACAAACTTCCAGAGGTACTTGTAGCCGAGCCTAAACCTAGCAGTGGTAACATCTAGAAGTCTGCTAACATTATTGGATGACCCATAGACGAGCGATTCATCAAAGTTTATACAATATTGTGAAATTGAGAGTCAGTGTAGTAACATAAATTGGTAAATAATAAATATTGTAAGTTAAGAATCTGATGCATGTGTGTGTGTTGGGGGGGGGGGGGGGGGGCGGGGGTTATACCCTTGGTAAGCGAGAGTGGAAAGTAACCTTAGACGTACTGTGGTCAATGTGGAGGGGGAGGGGGAGGGAGGGTGGGAGAGTCAAATCCACCCTCCAACATCTGGACATAGTACCAGCAGCCTCCACAACACTCCATCAGCCTCCAGCTGATGCTTGTAGATGCCTCATCTAACCTCACTTATGTCACACATTAACCTACAGTTCCTGTGATATTTAAACTCCTCATCACAGTGGCGTCTCACCAATATAAACTGTATTGGATTTTGTCCTGAAATAGCTATATGCTGACTGGATGTGTATGTATGTATGTATGTATGTATGTATGTATGTATGTATGTATGTATGTATGTATGTATGTATGTGTGTATGTATGTATGTATGCATGCATGCATGTATGTATGTATGTATGTATGTATGTATGTATGTATGTATGTATGTATGTATGTATGCATGCATGCATGTATGTATGTATGTATGTATGTATGTATGTATGTATGTATGCATGTATGTATGTATGTATGCATGCATGAATGGATAGATGTATGTATGTACGTATGCATGCATGTATGTATGCATGTATGTATGTATGTATGTATGTATGTATGTATGTATGTATGTATGTATGTATGTATGTATGTATGTATGTATGGATAGATGGATGGATGTATGTATGTACGCATGCATGCATGTATGTATGTATGTATGTATGTATGTATGTACGTACGTATGTATGTATGTATGTATGTATGTATGTATGTATGTACGTACGTATGTATGTATGTATGTATGTATGTATGTATGTATGTATGTATGTATGTATGTATGTATGTATGTATGTATGTATGCATGCATGTATGCATGTGTGTATGTATGTACGTATGTATGTATGTATGTATGTATGTATGTACGCATGCATGTATGTATGGATGTATGTATGGATGTACGCATGTATGTACACATGTATGTACGCATGTATGTACGCATGTATGTACGCATGTATGTACGCATGTATGTATGTATGTATATATGTATGTATGTACGCATGCATGTATGTATGCATGTATGTATGTATGTATGTATGTATGTATGTATGTATGTATGTATGTATGTATGTATGTATGTATGTATGTATGTATGTATGTATGTATGTATGTACGTACGTACGTACGTATGGATGGATGGATGTATGTATGCACGCATGCATGTATGTATGTATGTATGTATGTATGTATGTATGTATGTATGTATGTATGTATGTATGTATGTATGTATGTACGCATGTATGTATGTATGTATGTATGTATGTATGTATGTATGTATGTATGTATGTATGTATGTATGTATGTATGTATGTATGTATGTATGTATGTATGTATGCATGTGTGTATGTATGTATGTATGTATGTATGTATGTATGTATGTATGTATGTATGTATGTATGTATGTATGTATGTATGTATGTATGTATGTATGCATGTGTGTATGTATGTATTCCCAATCACGTTAAAGACTCCCCCTCTATCATCCAGTTAAAGAGAAAAACAACTATGTACTAAATAATCAACTCCTTGTAACTTTAATTATGCTGACCTTCCTGTCTGTATTCAGACTGAGCCTACCATCATTAAAGGTGATTATAACGCTAGACATAGGAATATTGGTAATTCGCAGTTCAGTAATCGTAACGGCAACCAACTGGTGTCACTATTAGGTAGTCACGATGATGCACAGATTGTGGGTGACCTTGAACCAACGCATATCTACGGAGGTATTCTTGGTCTATGTCTCGGTGTCAACGTCTCCCACACCGTGTGTGCCTCGTCAATAGTGCCAGATATGGCGTCTGATCATCTGGCCATATTAGCCACTGTAAGCATTGGCAGCTCTATCCTCCCTGGTGGAGTGTTCAAGCGGAAGAGGCTGGCTGTGCCCATCGATCAACGAGACAATCTTGTTGCTCATGTGTCAGATTGGTGCAGTTCATCTGAGCCTTCATCAGTTGAAGATTTTAACAATGAGCTCACAGGTACTATCGAGCAGTTTATAGAATCACTTGATTCATCGTCCAGGCCACGTAACCCAAATTACACTGGTCATAGCACTTATGTTTATTATAATGATTCTAAATTGCATGCACTAAAACGCACTGCCAGAATAATTGGACTAGCTTGTAGAAGGACCCGCACTGCTGAAATGCTTCGGCTCTTTCAAGCGGTTCTGGCTAAGGCCAGGGAACGTATGGTGGAGCTGAGGCAGACAGACTGGGAAACTTTTGTCCGTGGTCTCAATTCTCACACGCCACTAAGTCGAGCATGGAAGGATATCAACAAGATCAAAGGGAAAAATGCTGCAGAGATCTCGTACCCTAATCCTCTGCACAGAGCAAATGATCTTGTTGATGCTTGGGCCATGACTTCCAGCTTTGACAGTCTTCCTCTACCCTCACAGAATGAATTAAATGATAGATATACTGATAGGGCAAGGTTCCTTGACTTCATGCGTCATCAAGAGGATGACTGTGACATGCTTTTTACTGAATACAAACTAGATTCTGCTCTACATAAAGGCAAAGCTACATCACCCGGGGAGGATGGAGTTACTTACGGCATACTGCTTATGCTTCTGCTAGTTCCAAGGAATACCTTTCTTCAATTGTATAATATGAGCTATGTAACTGGGGAGCTTCCTAAGTCATGGACCAACAGTGTTATTATTCCCATTCCTAAACCTCACCAGCCGAGTGCTTTATGCCCAGTCTCCCTCACTAGTTGTCTCTATAAGTGTCTTGAGAAGATGGTTCTCAACCGTCTCCTTTACAAAATTAATAATATGTTGTCTCCCCAGATATATGGCTTTATGCATGGAAAGAGTGTACATCACTGTATTACCACATTCCTCACCCTGAATACTGATAGGTCATATACCACTTTCCTAGATCTTAAGTCAGCCTTTGACATTGCTAACCCACACGTCATTATGAGAGAACTTGCTAAAATGAATGTTGGAATGTTAATGTTAAAAATTGTTCAAACTGAAATAAATATATAACACTGTACGGTACAGTTGTGTTTAATTATGTTTTGCGATTCCTATGGAAAAGGTATTTGTGCGCCAAGTACTACTAGGTCATTATGAGATATGCTGAATGTTGTCAATATACCATCTGAATACGCTTCACTTTGCGTTAATCATTGGACGTCCTAATGATTAAGGTCCCCAAAAGAACTTAATCAGACCTCAGTGGATAATTTTACTCTCCCTCTCTCTCTCTCTCTCTCCCTCTCTCTCTCTCTCCCTCTCTCTCTCTCTCTCTCTCTCTCTCTCCCTCTCTCTCTCTCTCCCTCTCTCTCTCTCTCTCTCTCTCTCTCTCTCTCTCCCTCTCTCTCTCTCTCTCTCTCTCTCTCTCTCTCTCTCTCTCTCTCTCTCTCTCTCTCTCTCTCTCTCTCTCTCTCTCTCTCTCTCTCTCTCTCTCTCTCTCTCTCTCTCTCTCTCTCTCTCTCTCTCTCTCTCTCTCTCTCTCTCTCTCTCTCTCTCTCTCTCTCTCTCTCTCTCTCTCTCTCTCTCTCTCTCTCTCTCTCTCTCTCTCTCTCTCTCTCTCTCTCTCTCTCTCTCTCTCTCTCTCTCTCTCTCTCTCTCTCTCTCTCTCTCTCTCTCTCTCTCTCTCTCTCTCTCTCTCTCTCTCTCTCTCTCTCTCTCTCTCTCTCTCTCTCTCTCTCTCTCTCTCTCTCTCTCTCTCTCTCTCTCTCTCTCTCTCTCTCTCAGAGCATCCCCTTATGTGTTGTATGTGGGTGCTGAAGTTCAGTCTCTTGTCTATGTATAGGTGAAGGAACTTTCCATAATTGTTATTGCTAATGTATACTTGTAATACTGGGTATACATCCGGTGTTCTTACCCTCGACCGCGGCGAGGGTAAGCCGCGGCCGTATGGTCTGAAACCCACAAATATTTACAATGGGGGGTGGGGGGGGATAACATTTCCTCTTCAAGCACGCGCACACAAATGAACTATGTTACTTAACTGGAAGCACTCGTACAACATAATTTACACGATTTCTCAGGATAATTATACTTCTTACCAGCATATATACAGTATAGTACCTAGGAGGTTCTCTTCAATGGTATCTAAGATAATTAAAAGAACCCAAGCAAACCACTGTGGAAATGTGCAGGACAAACATATCAATTGTGACACTAGCTCTCCACTTATGGCATTTTCTTAATTTAGAAACTGTACTTGTGGTCGATCTCGAACCCATGTTGTTGATGTGACGATGTGTTATGAATTTTGTGGCTAGCTCCTCAAGATTGTAACTTGCTTAGATAAATAAATTGTGTGTTCAGTCCCTGAACCCATTATGTGATAAATTAACTAAACTAAAAACTATAGTCTGGCGACGAAGCCTGAACTGCATAATGTAAATAGGGATTAACCAGAAAAAGATATAGGTGAAGAATAACATCAGGTAACTGCGTTAATTACAATATTAGATCAAACTAACATTGATTTTCAAAAGGTTGTATATTTTCCACCAATGGAGAGCATCAGCCAAGAAGCCTTCTTTAAAATATGAATATCTTTCCTCACCCAATAAGATCTAATCTCTGAATAAAACGCAAAAAACGACTTGATTGTAACCTATCCACCGCTGCCCATTGGATGGGGGAGAGGGGGTTATGTGTAGGATAAACAAATCAATTGTGACACTAGCCCTCCATATATGTCAGTTGCTTAAATTATAAACTGTACTTGTGGTCGGTCTCGAGCCCATTGTTGATGTGACAATGTGCATTGACTTTTGTAACTAGCTTATCAAGATTATAACTTCCTTGGCTATATGAATTGTGGGGCTCAGTCCCTGAGCCCATTATGCGCCTCTGTAACACTCCACTATCGCCCATAGGATGGGTATGGGGTGCATAATAAATGAACTAAAATAAGCTCTGCCTTTTTGATAACATATACAATTATAAGCTTTATTTGTGAATCTCAATTAATTAAGCAATATATCACAGAGCCTGTAGGGTTCGGTGAGATATGAGCGAAGAGACATGGGAGATTTCACATAAGTACAGTACATGGTAGTTTAAGTAGTGAACGCATGTCAACGAATAACGAGTATATATAACAACACTATTGTCCTATGAAGTCGATTTAACTTCCAAACATATATTTTTTTAATAAATGTTAAATGTTTTCTGGCTAGCTATGTTAGATTTTATTAAAAATACGTATTCTACTTGTTAACATTATAATTTAAATTTGTGATAATTTGTGCAGAGAAGTGCGACAACTGGATATGCCAACAAACACTTTCCAAACAACGATATATCTTGGATAAGTCGTTCCACAACATTGACGCTTGGACCGTCGACTTCCTTTGATGCTACTTATTTACTTATTTCATAATGAAATTATATTAGTTTGGAGTAAATATATGTTTTCTCATGTTCTGCATTCAGCACCCACATTATAGTAAATATACCATATTACTTCATTACTTAAATAATGCTAGGAGGGTTTGAGTAGCTTTGGGTCTTTAGTGGACAGAATCTCCAATAGATGGGGCGAGAGTCGCTCCCTCTCTCTCGCCCGAGCAAGAGTCGAAACTTAATTTAAAATTGATATATCTTTGTTCTCGAACATGATATATTTCATTTGGTGAAATCATAATAATGTTCATATCTCGGTCTTTCTGGAGGCATATAAGATTTTAGGCTTTATTAGCGTATCTTTGATAATTATACAATATATCGGCAAGTGCGTAGGCGTCTGCACTCCATGCCCGACAAGCTACTGAGCGCTACTATAAAAACATATGTATCTTCACTTGAGCTATAAATATGTCTATTGTGATGTATTGAAAATGAAGCTCTTATTTCTATCTTGCTTAAGACATATAAAACATTTGTGTTTATTAACGAATTTACGTGAAATAAACATTGATCTGAGAGAGAGTTGCTCTGTCGTTCAGTCTGTACGGGGTGGGAGCTCCGTAATTTTTAAAATACATGTATCTTCATTAGAACTTTAAATATGTCTATGGTAAAGTGTTTAAAGTGAAGCTTATATGTCTGCCTTTCTTGAGATATATAAAACATATATGTTTATTAACGAATTCACGTGAAATAAACATTGTTCTGAGAGAGAGTTGCTCGGTCGATCAATCTGTCCGGGGTTAAAGCTCGGCTATTATAAAAGTACACTTATCTTCGCTTTAAATTTAAATATGCCCATGGTAAGGTATTTAGAATGAAGCTTATATTTCTATCTTTCTTGTGACATATAAAACTCTTACGTTTATTAAGGAATCTGTGTGAAATAGGCATGGTTCTGAGATGAATGCTGCGGTTTTCGAGCTCGACGCGCGGCAATGGACGCCTTAAACATCCAGTGGGTGTTATTGGACCCTATACCCATTTTATTTGTGGTTGGAGCCCCATACCCATTCTATGGGTGGTTGGAGCCCCATACCCATCCTGTGGGTTGTAGTGGACGCCATACTCATCCTGTGGGTGGTATTGGACCCCATACCCTTCCTGTGGGTGGATGTGATCCCCATACTCATCCTGTGGGTGGATGTGACCCTCATACCCATCCTGTGGGTGGTATTGGACCCCTTTCCCACCTAACAGGCGGTAGGTGACAATATACCCATCCTAGCTATAGTTGGTATAGTAGACACAATACCGTCCTGTTTGTAGTAGTTTACCCCATAGACATTTAAATGTAACATCGTTTTCTGTTAGCGTTCCTACAAAACATTCTTTAAAGATGTTTAAAGCCAAACTATGGTATATAATATTGATTGGTGAAGCACTGTTATTCTATGTAATAATTTATAGTGCTTATTATAATTTACTAAGAACAACTAATATTTCTCAAAACAAAACTACGAGCCTTCAATAGGATATAGCTGATCTGTAATATTATAAGAGCATGGACAACAGTAGGTAAATTTCACAACCCATGTGGGACCTGAAAACTACAATTTTCCTTATAATTGAACCAATCACGAATATTCTGCTATCTATGTTGACGGACGGGTACTGTGACACGTAAATTGGTACGTGAGGAAGAGTTTGGGCCTTGGTAAAAAAAGTAACTGGGAATATATCACATATTTACTAATTCATATTCAACATATTGACTTTAAGCATTAAGTCATTTATGTGCTGTCTTGTGTGAGAACGGGTTGCAAAAATCATGCCCCGCGTATCATGGCGCAAGAAAGGAAGAAGCCCCAAACGAAAAAACTCCTCCCTCTCCCGACGACGCGCTGCACCCGAGGGGGCGTACACCGTCAAAAACGGAATCACGACCCCCAAAAACTCCACCCGCACAAACA
Organism: Procambarus clarkii; assembly: GCF_040958095.1. Taxonomy (NCBI): domain Eukaryota; kingdom Metazoa; phylum Arthropoda; class Malacostraca; order Decapoda; family Cambaridae; genus Procambarus; species Procambarus clarkii. Next base: position 20,002,536 of record NC_091183.1, read on the forward strand.
ACACCCGCCCATCCTCGTCCAACTCCGTGTGAAGCACGGAGAAGGAGGCCTTACGAGAGAATAACATAAGGGTCCCCCCGAAAGGCGTCCTCGGCGAGTTGAGCACCACATGATAATGCACGCTTAGACACTGCAACACAGACACATCATGCACATTATGCTCCTGTATGAGAGCCACATCCACACGTTGCTCCTGCAAAACATCCAACAGGCCCAACTGGACCCCAAGAGCATTCAAACCCCGAACATTCAAGGACGCACAAACTACAGAGGGCGCCATCGGAACAACCTCAGGACACCCCCAACCCGTCGCGACACACAGGCCGCACTTCATCCCGGACCCCAGGGCGATCACAATGAACACCGTCAGTCGCCGTACCCAGCCCCACGGACGAGCCCTCTGCCGGATCCGCAGAGCCCCCACCAACCGGAACAAGGGCCGAAGACCCCCGACAGGTACTCTTAGACAACACGACCACCAGGTCCCGGTCACCGCGATGAGCGACCCACCCAGAGGTGCCACCATCAGGAGGCGCAGCTGCCGTCACTGGAGGCACCACAGAAGAAACCTCCTCGATGTCCTCGCCCGCAACCTCCATCGCAACACCGCCCTCCGCCCACAACCGACGAGGCGATGTATCCTGAGCCGAACGACGGCGCTTCACATGAGGCTGCTGATCGTCGGTACAACGACCCCCAGCAAGGGGTGCTCCAGAAGAACCCGACGCGGGTGGGCCCAAAGCCGAAGCAGCACGGGCACACACAGCAGCAACCTCCACAGCATGGGGCCACAGCTTACCACCATGCCCGGAGACCGGAGCAGGTCCAGAAAGCGGGAGAGCACACTCCAGCTCACAGGGGGCATCCACCACGGACGCCGAGGCAATCGCAGCTGACGAACCACTGGATAAGGCGACCTTCGTAGACGACGAGGGAGTCGACGCAGAGTCAGAGGGCAGGGAGGAGGACACACACCCCACCACCCCAGCATCCCCGGGCAGCAGACAATCTTCAGCAGGGGAAGCAGGCACCACACCAACAGCAGCAGCCGAGGACCGCACAGAAGCCTCCGGCCGTGGATGCACCTCCGCCACCACCGAACGAGGAACCCCCGAGGTAGGAGCTCCCGTTCCCACAGAGCACACTGGGGAAGCAGACGTACTATGTCCCGACCAAACAGGGACCGAGGGAGCACTCGCTGAACCCGCCGCAGGAACCACCCCAGGCACCTCGCCAGGGCGAGAAAGCGATGAGGAAGCCCCCCGCGTCTCCAAAGGGGGGAAGTCACCCTCCAAGAAAACGGAGGGAGCCTCAGCCCGAGGAGCATCACAGCTCGCTGCCACATGGCCCTCAGCACCACACCGGAAACAAGTACGAGTCTGTCCCTGATAGAATACTCTGAGCGAGAGCCCACGATACAGAAGACGAGATGGTACCGGTGACGTAATCTTCATACCTAGCGTACGAATGCCCGTACGCAGCCCGCTCAGCCGAACTGTACGCAGATGGTTGAAACGATGAAACTGCACCTCGCCATATTTTCCAAACACAACCCGCAGCTCATCCTCAGAGAACGTCACCGGTACACCATGCACACTCACGTACTGCACGACCCCCCAGGGATCCGAAACGGCCACAGACACAGCCGTGTCGGTGACTGGAACAGAGTGGCCGGCCCAACGCGCCACAAACTCCTTGTACAGCGAGCTCCTGCAGAAGGTTATCGCCACTCGCGTAGGGGAAAGCTTTTCCAGCCCTATCAAATCCTGGACATCCGCTTGAAGCACATCGACGACAGCAACTTCCACAATCGCCCAGTCCACATTCCCTGAGAAGTCAAGGCACGCCGTGTCAACCCGCCGTACGCGGGACACACCACCAACCACCATACCACCAGCCGGGCCCTCCGGCCAGCGGGCGCACCACACCACAATCCACACCCGCCTCCACTCAGCACCAGGCGACAACTGGCAGGTCAAACGAGCACGTCCTGGCCCTCTGGCGGCCAGTGAGCGAATCAGAGGAGGTGTTATCACCACAGGAGGAACCGGACCACACACAGCAAGTGGCTCCACAGCCACCCCAGCACAGCAGGGACCCGAGGCGCGGACGCAGGGCCAGGATCCGCATCCGAAGACGAGGAAGCAGACGACGATGCACCACAGGGATTACCAGGAAGGTCCACGGAATCGGCAAGGCCAGAGATATTGTCAGGAGGAACATCCGACGGCACCGCAATACCCGGAGGAGGGTCTGCGACAACCGGGGGAACGTCGTGTGATGCTGGGGGAGCCTCAGCAGCAAACGGGACGCTCACCTCCTCACCCCCGGAGTCCTCCTCCAGAGGGAGCGGCGGGAAATCCTCCTCACGGAACAAGTTCACGGGAGCGACCGGATCAGCAGTACACATGGCAGCCTGATGCCCCAACAAGCCACACCAGAAGCAAGTACAGGGTTGTCGGGCATAAAACACCTACACGTAGTATCCCAACAGCCGGACAGAGGACGGAATGTCCGACCTAAGTCGTATCCCGAGGGTCCGAATGTTGGTCTTCACACCCGAATACGTGCCAGACGAAAATGAGTTCATCCGCACACTGATGACAGAGCCGTACCTCTGGAAGAATTCGCTGGAGGAGAGTCTCAGGAAACTCCATGGGGACGCCATGCACACTGACATACGTCAGAGAACCACTACGGTCCGAAATGGTCACAGACCTGGAGCCTTCCTGCAAAGTACGTCCCTCGTACCTCCGTAGAAAAGCACGGTACACCGCCTCACCCACAAACTTGATGATGACACGGTGAGCAGTGACCAGCTCAACACCATATACGTCCCGAATCGGGACTCGAAGCATGTCACTCAATACCACGTCCACCAGCGGGTAACCAGCATGGCCAGTAAACTCCAATCCGATTGAGTTTAACCGCACGACAGCGGGAATAGGGCAGCCCATCGCAAAAAACGCCACGTCCCCACCACCAGGAACAGTAGGGAGGGTAGACACCCCAACACCACCTGCTGGCGAAAAAGGCAACTACCCCAAACTGCCGGAGCGGTCAAGCGACACGTCCTCACTCAGCGGCAGCGCAGGTGGAACTCTCCTTGTTTACCGAACGCTTTGTAGATACGAAAAATTAACACTGATAGCAGTGACGCTCACAGCTGCAGACAGAGTCGCGCTGATTCTTAATTAAAAATTAGTAATTATTCTCCCAAAATTATAAATTAAATACTGGTGCGTTGTTGACTCGTTACTTTAACTGAATATAACACTCGCTAGACACTTGAACACTTTGTTGAGCGCAAACAATTACAGACCACTGCCTCACAAGGCGCTGAGTAAAACCGCTAGAAAAAAATTTGTCTAAATGCTAATTCGCTTAAATGACCAAAAATCGACTTATGGTCACTCAAAGCTCTAACTTGAATTACTTTAACCGCACACGTGAATTAACACTGACGACCCATTGGGTGTAGGGCTAGACATAAAACTGGAATTTATTAAAAAAAAAATGAGATTTTCCAATCTACTTAGACGCATTTTCACCACCAAATTTTTCACGATTTTCACTAAGTGTTACACTGATTTCACTTCACAGCACTTCACTTCACTTGAAAACAGTAAAACCACTCACCTTAGTAATTCTCTCTGAGAATTAATACTGCAGAACACGAAACCAAAATCCAGCATTCATTATAATATTATGTAAAAAAAAATACTTAGAAAATAACAACACTTATTTACGAGAATTACTTAAACAAAGGGGGAACACTTAACTAACAAGGGGATACTTAACTTGAAGGGGAACTTAATATACAAGGAACTTAATTTAGTACTTAAGGGAAACTCGGTTTAAACTATAACCGTCCTGTCCCCTGCCACCCTGTCGCTTTTCCGAGCCTAGGTAAACGCATCTACCTAGATTCCAACAATACAAAACCAATCCCTGCCTTTGCGGTCAACGGTTAGACTAGATAGCGGAACAACCGACGAATCTACTGTCCGTCACCACCGTAATTCCGTTGCTGGAGAATCTACTAGGCCATCCCTCAGTGAACTGTTGTCACTTTCATGGCTTTACCGTAAAATCTAGCGATTGGGTCGCCTAACATGCCCTTGGGGATAATAATAGCGTCCTAATACTTCCCCACCCCGACAATTCGATAACTAGAATTGTTGCTGCGAAAAAAAGCATGCAGCACCCTTGTCCGTAGTTGCAGAGGGTCCAGTAATAGTACCCTTTTCAACTAACCAAGGCGACCTCCACTCTTAACTGCCTACTTAGCGCATACATTTAACTGCCTATACCTAAACTTACCAGCCCTTCACAACACTGGAATCGCCTATTCTGTGCAAATCGCACTATATAGGATTACCGTCGACCTGTAGCCCGTTGCACCCGGCTGAACTCCCACCACACAGCATAACCGAACGGAAAGACGCGTGAGGCTTCAATAATCATCAAGAAATTATTGAAACACCGCTGCTACCTTCTAATAACCCTTACCTACTCTCTCTGCTCTACCCTTTCCCTTCACTCAACACCCCAGCTTAACACTGCTACAGTTCAGTATGACCCTTCATTGAACTGCCCGAATCTAAGCTGAATATTAAATGAGGAGGACACAACAAGAATAGGAGTTATTAATTTATAACAAATAATTAAAATCATTAAACACTGCCACCACCTTATCATTTTCATAAATGAATGTGTCTAAATTATTGTTTCCCCAGGAAAGAAGGGACTCAATAATCATGGACTCAGGGGCAATTAGAATCTTGGTAAATAACTTTTGAGAAGTAATACTGTAATCTTTACTGATTGAGGATCCAAAGGCTTCCAATACCACCCAAGAATATCCCTATAAAATGACTCACACAGCATTAAAAGAAAAGGGGAACAGATAACTAAACACAATTAAAACACTTTATTATTTTAAAACACGTATTGAAATCAAATTGAAAGTTATATCCTACTTTGATAAGATATCCTACGAGGCAATTGGAAATTAGAGGTGCATTTACTTGATGTACCAAAACTCAGATAGACATTACCTTAAGTCAAAGTGGGAAAATGTTGTAAGTGGAGTGCCTCAAGGCTCTGTCCTGGGACCTCTGTTGTTTATAATATATATAAATGATTTAGATTCAGGTTTAAGTAGCAACATTTGCAAATTTGCCGATGATACGAAAATCGGTAGGGTAATTATTTCGGAGAAGGACTCACTATCACTTCAAGTTGATCTAGATAGGGTTTTGAAATGGTCAAAGGATTGGCAAATGCAGTTTAATGCTGATAAATGTAAAGTTCTGAGGCTAGGTAATGATGATAGAGTTACAAGATACGAGCTAGATGTTGTTGAGATTGCGAAGTCGGATTGCGAATGGGATCTGGGAGTTATGATTAGTAAGAATTTAAAACAAATGGATCAATGCATGAATGTTCGTAATAAGTCAAATAGGACTCTGGGATTTATTAATCAAAGCGTTAGTAACAATACACCTGGTGTGGTTCTTCAGCTATATCTTGCTCTGGTTAGGCCCCATTTAATAGAGTCAATAGAGTCAAGCAGAGTGCCAGAGTCATGGAAGGTAGCTAATGTGGTTTCAATTTTTAAGAAAGGAGATAGGTCACTTGCGTCAAACTATCGGCCAATTAGCCTAACGTCTATTGTGGGAAAGTTACTTGAATCAATAATTGCAAATACAATTCGTCTCCATCTTGAAAAACATAAATTAATAAATGAGTCGCAACATGGTTTTACACATGGCCGTTCATGTTTAACAAATTTGCTAACTTTTTATTCCAGCATAGTTGAGGCAGTTGATAGTGGTAAGGATTGTGATATTGTGTACCTTGACTTTAGCAAACCTTTTGATATAGTGCCACACGAAAGACTAATTAAAAAAATAGAAGCTCATGGTATAGGGGGTGCTATATTAACTTGGATTAGGGCATGGGTATTCCAAAGGAAACAGAGAGTTAGTATAAATGGGGTTAAGTCAAAGTGGGAAAATGTTGTAAGTGGAGTGCCTCAAGGCTCTGTCCTGGGACCTCTATTGTTTATAATATATATAAATGATTTAGATTCAGGTTTGAGTAGCAACATTTGCAAATTTGCCGATGATACTAAAATCGGTAGGGAAATTAATTCGGAGGAGGACTCACTATCACTTCAAGTTGATCTAGATAGGGTTTGAAATGGTCGAAGGACTGGCAGATGCAGTTTAATGCTGATAAATGTAAAGTTCTGAGGTTAGGTAATGATGATAGAGTTACAAGATACGAGCTAGATGTTGTTGAGATTGCGAAGTCGGATTGCGAATGGGATCTGGGAGTTATGATTAGTAAGAATTTAAAACAAATGGATCAATGCATGAATGTTCGTAATAAGTCAAATAGGACTCTGGGATTTATTAATAAAAGCGTTAGTAACAATACACCTGGTGTGGTTCTTCAGCTATATCTTGCTTTGGTTAGGCCCCATTTAATAGAGTCAATAGAGTCAGGCAGAGTGCCAGAGTCATGGAAGGTAGCTAATGTGGTTCCAATTTTTAAGAAAGGAGATAGGTCACTTGCGTCAAACCATCGGCCAATTAGCCTAACGTCTATTGTGGGAAAGTTACTTGAATCAATAATTGCAAATACAATTCGTCTCTATCTTGAAAAACATAAATTAATAAATGAGTCGCAACATGGTTTTACACATGGCCGTTCATGTTTAACAAATTTGCTAACTTTTTATTCCAGCATAGTTGAGGCAGTTGATAGTGGTAAGGATTGTGATATTGTGTACCTTGACTTTAGCAAACCTTTTGATATAGTGCCACATGAAAGACTAATTAAAAAAATAGAAGCTCATGGTATAGGGGGTGCTATATTAACTTGGATTAGGGCATGGGTATTCCAAAGGAAACAGAGAGTTAGTATAAATGGGGTTAAGTCAAAGTGGGAAAATGTTGTAAGTGGAGTGCCTCAAGGCTCTGTCCTGGGACCTATGGTGTTTATAATATATATAAATGATTTAGATTCAGGTTTATGTAGCAACATTTGCAAATTTGCCGATGATACGAAAATCGGTAGGGTAATTATTTCGGAGAAGGACTCACTATCACTTCAAGTTGATCTAGATAGGGTTTTGAAATGGTCAAAGGATTGGCAAATGCAGTTTAATGCTGATAAATGTAAAGTTCTGAGGCTAGGTAATGATGATAGAGTTACAAGATACGAGCTAGATGTTGTTGAGATTGCGAAGTCGGATTGCGAATGGGATCTGGGAGTTATGATTAGTAAGAATTTAAAACAAATGGATCAATGCATGAATGTTCGTAATAAGTCAAATAGGACTCTGGGATTTATTAATCAAAGCGTTAGTAACAATACACCTGGTGTGGTTCTTCAGCTATATCTTGCTCTGGTTAGGCCCCATTTAATAGAGTCAATAGAGTCAAGCAGAGTGCCAGAGTCATGGAAGGTAGCTAATGTGGTTTCAATTTTTAAGAAAGGAGATAGGTCACTTGCGTCAAACTATCGGCCAATTAGCCTAACGTCTATTGTGGGAAAGTTACTTGAATCAATAATTGCAAATACAATTCGTCTCCATCTTGAAAAACATAAATTAATAAATGAGTCGCAACATGGTTTTACACATGGCCGTTCATGTTTAACAAATTTGCTAACTTTTTATTCCAGCATAGTTGAGGCAGTTGATAGTGGTAAGGATTGTGATATTGAGTACCTTGACTTTAGCAAACCTTTTGATATAGTGCCACATGAAAGACTAATTAAAAAAATAGAAGCTCATGGTATAGGGGGTGCTATATTAACTTGGATTAGGGCATGGGTATTCCAAAGGAAACAGAGAGTTAGTATAAATGGGGTTAAGTCAAAGTGGGAAAATGTTGTAAGTGGAGTGCCTCAAGGCTCTGTCCTGGGACCTCTATTGTTTATAATATATATAAATGATTTAGATTCAGGTTTGAGTAGCAACATTTGCAAATTTGCCGATGATACTAAAATCGGTAGGGAAATTAATTCGGAGGAGGACTCACTATCACTTCAAGTTGATCTAGATAGGGTTTGAAATGGTCGAAGGACTGGCAGATGCAGTTTAATGCTGATAAATGTAAAGTTCTGAGGTTAGGTAATGATGATAGAGTTACAAGATACGAGCTATATGTTGTTGAGATTGCGAATGGGATCTGGGAGTTATGATTAGTAAGAATTTAAAACAAATGGATCAATGCATGAATGTTCGTAATAAGTCAAATAGGACTCTGGGATTTATTAATAAAAGCGTTAGTAACAATACACCTGGTGTGGTTCTTCAGCTATATCTTGCTTTGGTTAGGCCCCATTTAATAGAGTCAATAGAGTCAGGCAGAGTGCCAGAGTCATGGAAGGTAGCTAATGTGGTTCCAATTTTTAAGAAAGGAGATAGGTCACTTGCGTCAAACTATCGGCCAATTAGCCTAACGTCTATTGTGGGAAAGTTACTTGAATCAATAATTGCAAATACAATTCGTCTCTATCTTGAAAAACATAAATTAATAAATGAGTCGCAACATGGTTTTACACATGGCCGTTCATGTTTAACAAATTTGCTAACTTTTTATTCCAGCATAGTTGAGGCAGTTGATAGTGGTAAGGATTGTGAAATTGTGTACCTTGACTTTAGCAAACCTTTTGATATAGTGCCACATGAAAGACTAATTAAAAAAATAGAAGCTCATGGTATAGGGGGTGTTATATTAACTTGGATTAGGGCATGGGTATTCCAAAGGAAACAGAGAGTTAGTATAAATGGGGTTAAGTCAAAGTGGGAAAATGTTGTAAGTGGAGTGCCTCAAGGCTCTGTCCTGGGACCTCTGTTGTTTATAATATATATAAATGATTTAGATTCAGGTTTAAGTAGCAACATTTGCAAATTTGCTGATGATACGAAAATCGGTAGGGTAATTATTTCGGAGAAGGACTCACTATCACTTCAAGTTGATCTAGATAGGGTTTTGAAATGGTCAAAGGATTGGCAAATGCAGTTTAATGCTGATAAATGTAAAGTTCTGAGGCTAGGTAATGATGATAGAGTTACAAGATACGAGCTAGATGTTGTTGAGATTGCGAAGTCGGATTGCGAATGGGATCTGGGAGTTATGATTAGTAAGAATTTAAAACAAATGGATCAATGCATGAATGTTAGTAATAAGTCAAATAGGACTCTGGGTTTTATTAATCAAAGCGTTAGTAACAATACACCTGGTGTGGTTCTTCAGCTATATCTTGCTCTGGTTAGGCCCCATTTAATAGAGTCAATAGAGTCAAGCAGAGTGCCAGAGTCATGGAAGGTAGCTAATGTGGTTTCAATTTTTAAGAAAGGAGATAGGTCACTTGCGTCAAACTAACGGCCAATTAGCCTAACGTCTATTGTGGGAAAGTTACTTGAATCAATAATTGCAAATACAATTCGTCTCCATCTTGAAAAACATAAATTAATAAATGAGTCGCAACATGGTTTTACACATGGCCGTTCATGTTTAACAAATTTGCTAACTTTTTATTCCAGCATAGTTGAGGCAGTTGATAGTGGTAAGGATTGTGATATTGTGTACCTTGACTTTAGCAAACCTTTTGATATAGTGCCACATGAAAGACTAATTAAAAAAATAGAAGCTCATGGTATAGGGGGTGCTATATTAACTTGGATTAGGGCATGGGTATTCCAAAGGAAACAGAGAGTTAGTATAAATGGGGTTAAGTCAAAGTGGGAAAATGTTGTAAGTGGAGTGCCTCAAGGCTCTGTCCTGGGACCTCTATTGTTTATAATATATATAAATGATTTAGATTCAGGTTTGAGTAGCAACATTTGCAAATTTGCCGATGATACTAAAATCGGTAGGGAAATTAATTCGGAGGAGGACTCACTATCACTTCAAGTTGATCTAGATAGGGTTTGAAATGGTCGAAGGACTGGCAGATGCAGTTTAATGCTGATAAATGTAAAGTTCTGAGGTTAGGTAATGATGATAGAGTTACAAGATACGAGCTAGATGTTGTTGAGATTGCGAAGTCGGATTGCGAATGGGATCTGGGAGTTATGATTAGTAAGAATTTAAAACAAATGGATCAATGCATGAATGTTCGTAATAAGTCAAATAGGACTCTGGGATTTATTAATAAAAGCGTTAGTAACAATACACCTGGTGTGGTTCTTCAGCTATATCTTGCTTTGGTTAGGCCCCATTTAATAGAGTCAATAGAGTCAGGCAGAGTGCCAGAGTCATGGAAGGTAGCTAATGTGGTTCCAATTTTTAAGAAAGGAGATAGGTCACTTGCGTCAAACCATCGGCCAATTAGCCTAACGTCTATTGTGGGAAAGTTACTTGAATCAATAATTGCAAATACAATTCGTCTCTATCTTGAAAAACATAAATTAATAAATGAGTCGCAACATGGTTTTACACATGGCCGTTCATGTTTAACAAATTTGCTAACTTTTTATTCCAGCATAGTTGAGGCAGTTGATAGTGGTAAGGATTGTGATATTGTGTACCTTGACTTTAGCAAACCTTTTGATATAGTGCCACATGAAAGACTAATTAAAAAAATAGAAGCTCATGGTATAGGGGGTGCTATATTAACTTGGATTAGGGCATGGGTATTCCAAAGGAAACAGAGAGTTAGTATAAATGGGGTTAAGTCAAAGTGGGAAAATGTTGTAAGTGGAGTGCCTCAAGGCTCTGTCCTGGGACCTATGGTGTTTATAATATATATAAATGATTTAGATTCAGGTTTATGTAGCAACATTTGCAAATTTGCCGATGATACGAAAATCGGTAGGGTAATTATTTCGGAGAAGGACTCACTATCACTTCAAGTTGATCTAGATAGGGTTTTGAAATGGTCAAAGGATTGGCAAATGCAGTTTAATGCTGATAAATGTAAAGTTCTGAGGCTAGGTAATGATGATAGAGTTACAAGATACGAGCTAGATGTTGTTGAGATTGCGAAGTCGGATTGCGAATGGGATCTGGGAGTTATGATTAGTAAGAATTTAAAACAAATGGATCAATGCATGAATGTTCGTAATAAGTCAAATAGGACTCTGGGATTTATTAATCAAAGCGTTAGTAACAATACACCTGGTGTGGTTCTTCAGCTATATCTTGCTCTGGTTAGGCCCCATTTAATAGAGTCAATAGAGTCAAGCAGAGTGCCAGAGTCATGGAAGGTAGCTAATGTGGTTTCAATTTTTAAGAAAGGAGATAGGTCACTTGCGTCAAACTATCGGCCAATTAGCCTAACGTCTATTGTGGGAAAGTTACTTGAATCAATAATTGCAAATACAATTCGTCTCCATCTTGAAAAACATAAATTAATAAATGAGTCGCAACATGGTTTTACACATGGCCGTTCATGTTTAACAAATTTGCTAACTTTTTATTCCAGCATAGTTGAGGCAGTTGATAGTGGTAAGGATTGTGATATTGAGTACCTTGACTTTAGCAAACCTTTTGATATAGTGCCACATGAAAGACTAATTAAAAAAATAGAAGCTCATGGTATAGGGGGTGCTATATTAACTTGGATTAGGGCATGGGTATTCCAAAGGAAACAGAGAGTTAGTATAAATGGGGTTAAGTCAAAGTGGGAAAATGTTGTAAGTGGAGTGCCTCAAGGCTCTGTCCTGGGACCTCTATTGTTTATAATATATATAAATGATTTAGATTCAGGTTTGAGTAGCAACATTTGCAAATTTGCCGATGATACTAAAATCGGTAGGGAAATTAATTCGGAGGAGGACTCACTATCACTTCAAGTTGATCTAGATAGGGTTTGAAATGGTCGAAGGACTGGCAGATGCAGTTTAATGCTGATAAATGTAAAGTTCTGAGGTTAGGTAATGATGATAGAGTTACAAGATACGAGCTATATGTTGTTGAGATTGCGAATGGGATCTGGGAGTTATGATTAGTAAGAATTTAAAACAAATGGATCAATGCATGAATGTTCGTAATAAGTCAAATAGGACTCTGGGATTTATTAATAAAAGCGTTAGTAACAATACACCTGGTGTGGTTCTTCAGCTATATCTTGCTTTGGTTAGGCCCCATTTAATAGAGTCAATAGAGTCAGGCAGAGTGCCAGAGTCATGGAAGGTAGCTAATGTGGTTCCAATTTTTAAGAAAGGAGATAGGTCACTTGCGTCAAACTATCGGCCAATTAGCCTAACGTCTATTGTGGGAAAGTTACTTGAATCAATAATTGCAAATACAATTCGTCTCTATCTTGAAAAACATAAATTAATAAATGAGTCGCAACATGGTTTTACACATGGCCGTTCATGTTTAACAAATTTGCTAACTTTTTATTCCAGCATAGTTGAGGCAGTTGATAGTGGTAAGGATTGTGAAATTGTGTACCTTGACTTTAGCAAACCTTTTGATATAGTGCCACATGAAAGACTAATTAAAAAAATAGAAGCTCATGGTATAGGGGGTGTTATATTAACTTGGATTAGGGCATGGGTATTCCAAAGGAAACAGAGAGTTAGTATAAATGGGGTTAAGTCAAAGTGGGAAAATGTTGTAAGTGGAGTGCCTCAAGGCTCTGTCCTGGGACCTCTGTTGTTTATAATATATATAAATGATTTAGATTCAGGTTTAAGTAGCAACATTTGCAAATTTGCTGATGATACGAAAATCGGTAGGGTAATTATTTCGGAGAAGGACTCACTATCACTTCAAGTTGATCTAGATAGGGTTTTGAAATGGTCAAAGGATTGGCAAATGCAGTTTAATGCTGATAAATGTAAAGTTCTGAGGCTAGGTAATGATGATAGAGTTACAAGATACGAGCTAGATGTTGTTGAGATTGCGAAGTCGGATTGCGAATGGGATCTGGGAGTTATGATTAGTAAGAATTTAAAACAAATGGATCAATGCATGAATGTTAGTAATAAGTCAAATAGGACTCTGGGTTTTATTAATCAAAGCGTTAGTAACAATACACCTGGTGTGGTTCTTCAGCTATATCTTGCTCTGGTTAGGCCCCATTTAATAGAGTCAATAGAGTCAAGCAGAGTGCCAGAGTCATGGAAGGTAGCTAATGTGGTTTCAATTTTTAAGAAAGGAGATAGGTCACTTGCGTCAAACTAACGGCCAATTAGCCTAACGTCTATTGTGGGAAAGTTACTTGAATCAATAATTGCAAATACAATTCGTCTCCATCTTGAAAAACATAAATTAATAAATGAGTCGCAACATGGTTTTACACATGGCCGTTCATGTTTAACAAATTTGCTAACTTTTTATTCCAGCATAGTTGAGGCAGTTGATAGTGGTAAGGATTGTGATATTGTGTACCTTGACTTTAGCAAACCTTTTGATATAGTGCCACATGAAAGACTAATTAAAAAAATAGAAGCTCATGGTATAGGGGGTGCTATATTAACTTGGATTAGGGCATGGGTATTCCAAAGGAAACAGAGAGTTAGTATAAATGGGGTTAAGTCAAAGTGGGAAAATGTTGTAAGTGGAGTGCCTCAAGGCTCTGTCCTGGGACCTCTATTGTTTATAATATATATAAATGATTTAGAATTAGGTTTGAGTAGCAACATTTGCAAATTTGCCGATGATACTAAAATCGGTAGGGAAATTAATTCGGAGGAGGACTCACTATCACTTCAAGTTGATCTAGATAGGGTTTGAAATGGTCGAAGGACTGGCAGATGCAGTTTAATGCTGATAAATGTAAAGTTCTGAGGTTAGGTAATGATGATAGAGTTACAAGATACGAGCTAGATGTTGTTGAGATTGCGAAGTCGGATTGCGAATGGGATCTGGGAGTTATGATTAGTAAGAATTTAAAACAAATGGATCAATGCATGAATGTTCGTAATAAGTCAAATAGGACTCTGGGATTTATTAATAAAAGCGTTAGTAACAATACACCTGGTGTGGTTCTTCAGCTATATCTTGCTTTGGTTAGGCCCCATTTAATAGAGTCAATAGAGTCAGGCAGAGTGCCAGAGTCATGGAAGGTAGCTAATGTGGTTCCAATTTTTAAGAAAGGAGATAGGTCACTTGCGTCAAACTATCGGCCAATTAGCCTAACGTCTATTGTGGGAAAGTTACTTGAATCAATAATTGCAAATACAATTCGTCTCTATCTTGAAAAACATAAATTAATAAATGAGTCGCAACATGGTTTTACACATGGCCGTTCATGTTTAACAAATTTGCTAACTTTTTATTCCAGCATAGTTGAGGCAGTTGATAGTGGTAAGGATTGTGATATTGTGTACCTTGACTTTAGCAAACCTTTTGATATAGTGCCACATGAAAGACTAATTAAAAAAATAGAAGCTCATGGTATAGGGGGTGCTATATTAACTTGGATTAGGGCATGGGTATTCCAAAGGAAACAGAGAGTTAGTATAAATGGGGTTAAGTCAAAGTGGGAAAATGTTGAAAGTGGAGTGCCTCAAGGCTCTGTCCTGGGACCTCTGTTGTTTATAATATATATAAATGATTTAGATTCAGGTTTAAGTAGCAACATTTGCAAATTTGCCGATGATACGAAAATCGGTAGGGTAATTATTTCGGAGAAGGACTCACTATCACTTCAAGTTGATCTAGATAGGGTTTTGAAATGGTCAAAGGATTGGCAAATGCAGTTTAATGCTGATAAATGTAAAGTTCTGAGGCTAGGTAATGATGATAGAGTTACAAGATACGAGCTAGATGTTGTTGAGATTGCGAAGTCGGATTGCGAATGGGATCTGGGAGTTATGATTAGTATATATATATATATATATCGTACCTAGTAGCCAGAACGCACTTCTTTGCCTACTATGCAAGGCCTGATTTGCCTAATAAGCCAAGTTTTCATGAATTATTTGTTTTTCGACTACCTAACCTACCTAACCTAACCTAACGTTTTCGGCTACCTAACCTAACCTAACCTATAAAAATAGGTTAGGTTAGGTTAGGTAGGGTTAGTTAGGTTCGGTCATATATCTACGTTAATTTTAACTCCAATAAAAAAAAAATGACCTCGTACATAATGAAATGGGTAGTTTTATCATTTCATGAGAAAAAAATTTGAGAAAATATATTAATTCATGAAAACTTGGCTTATTAGGCAAATCGGGCCTTGCATAGTAGGCTGAGAAGTGCGTTCTGGCTACTAGGTACGACATATATATATATATATATATATATATATATATATATATATATATATATATATATATATATATATATGGTTCCTTCTGAAGATGTATTTAATATACGAAAGTACTTAAGGAAATTCCTGTTTCATTTTCCTCCGTGGTCTGACATTGTCACATTCTTTATCACGTGTTTATTTTCGTGATATACACACACACAAGCCCATGACATTACTCTAACAAGAGAAATGTTGAACAAGAATACTTGCATAATAGACAAAACCCAAGATTCAAGAAGATTACAAATTCTTGAGGCAATTCACATAAGAATAGAGCGACCTACCATGAACACCCAAATCACGGAACTATTTACTCTACCCACCATGAGAGTAAGGACAAGACAAGAACATATCGATGCCAACACAGAAGACAATGTCCAACATAACAGGCCAATTACACTGGATTAATCTTTGTGTTTAGATAGGAGATGCCTCGTATGGGCCAATAAGCCTTCTGCAGCCCCTATGTTTATCCCTTATGTATCCCCCCGTGTTTTCACCTTCATTGTATTATCACCTGACCTAATGCGGGTATAAAATCAACTAGTATTGTAAGATCTGTTCACTTGAGAATGAACCATGGAGGTTCGAAACGTCGTGCAAATTATACAAATAAGTGTAATACACTATAGTAAATCACTTCTTTTCTTCACCTTAAAAGTACGAAAATGAGTTTTGGAGAACTCCTATTTCAATTAAGCCCTGATGCTAAGACAATAGTTAGAGGGATAGAAGCCCTAAATCAGAAAATAATAAATACAGAATATGCGGTCATATTGAATGAAACATATATATATATATATATATATATATATATATATATATATATATATATAGGAGGGGTACCACCTCTGGTGCAAATGTAGGGACCCATAGCCTCGGAGAAGAAAATAAAGAGTACTCAGAGAAGACCTTGTGGATCCTCACTGAACACTTTGATATTTTCTTCTCCTACCACCCCTATTCTTTTGTTAAGTGTGTATATTTATCTAACTTTATTTGAAAATGTCATTACACAAAAAAAGTTACAATATTGATTACATACAGGGTACAAGGCTGCTTGTCACAAGTTGAATAGCTCCTCCAGCTCCTCAGATGGCGGGCAGGAACCATGGATGCAGTGAGCATTTCCTCTCTGGATTGCCACACTAAGGCGCTGAAAAAGAAAACTGGCAGCTCTGGGGTCTCTTGTTGTTTCGATTAGCTTAGACCCCAACTCCTTTAAAAAGCTAGCAGCACTTTTACCCCAGGCACCAAGTGTCTCTGAGGCAATGGGGACAAAATTGTAGTGGTGCTCAAGGTCTCTGTATTTACGTGACTTGGCCGCTTCCCGGTGATTGGCAGCTCCTCCTGCTTGTGTAGCACTGAAGTCAACATAGGTACTGGCCAAAGTTGAAACGCAAGTGTAGTCCCACACCAACTGTCTACCATTCTTCCAGGGGTTCACCGTAATTCCGTCTGGGCGACCGACAGGCTCATCAGAGTTGCGGGACATTAGGTAACGGGGCTCTCTCTCTGCTGGACAACCGGCTGTGGTAAGGCTCCTCTTAATAATGTCATTAACCTCGCCGTGTCTTGCATGCCATCCTCCCGTCCTTTGGCAAAGAAGGCCATGCCGTCCGTATCTGTCGGCCTCTGCCTCGCCGCAAATACACCTGTATTCGGTGTGGATTGGGGCAGCTAGGCGGAGAGCCACGGCAATTCGGAGGGCCTGCGGTGTGAGACGGGTGCCGGTTGCTGACATTGGGGTTGCTAATAGGAAATCACCTGCATGGGGAGCTGCTACAGCTCTAAGTCGGGCAGTGTCATGTGGTGTCGTCGCAGCTTCTAGCAAAGTTGCAGCTTCTTGGTCGGCAATGGGGCGATCCCAGCTGGATTGCTTATGGGCTTCAGAAGGCGGTGGTTGGGGTGCTGGTCCTGCGAGAGAGACCCATTTGGTTGTGCAGTCTGTGAAGCTGGGATCATGCACCCCTGCCTGTTGAACTAGGTGCTCAGGTAGGATTTCCTTCACCAGGTTGTCAGACCCCACTGAAGAGGACAGGAATGCTGGTACAGCAATTTGTGTTGCTGTGCGCACGCCAAGGCCCCCCGAGTCTGACAGGAAGGGAGGCCTGTTTCCACTGTGAGTCGCTGAGGGAAAGATTGAGGGCTTTTTCTAGTGTTGATTTCAGCAAGCTGTCATACTCTTCTAATTTAATATTGTTGAAAGATGGCGAACATCTTAGAAAGTAGGTCAGCCTGGGAAGGGACAAGCATCTGGTGATGAGGTAAAGTGCATCATGAGCATCGATGTCTTCAATCCTCTCGTTCATCCTCTTCAGGTCAGTGATCTTCTTACCAAGGACCCCGTCGATGGCATTCCTTCCAAGAGGAGCACCTAGGAGTGTGCTGTCCTCAGGGTTGGTTGTATGAATGTCAGGCAAAACAACCTTTATTTGCTCTATTATGTGCTGGTTGGTGGAGGTTATTTCGCACTTGGAAGGGTTCAGGGTGAGGCCTAGGCTTGCTCCTTGCTCCTGGATTATTCTTATGTCGTCCAAGAGTGAGGCTGGGGAGCCAGCTAGAGTACCATCATCCAAAAACCAAATGTTGAGCTCACTGGACAGGTTATCGGTGACTTCCTTGATAACTAGGCAGAACAGAAAAGGAGCAAGGGGGTCACCTTGTTGGACACCTTCTTGTGATTCAATTTCATGTTCCCCAAAAAGCAGAGTTAGATTCTTGCTGTAGCATGAGTTTACAAACGGGTAGAGGGAAGGAAAAAGGCGATGAACTGCACTGAGTACTGCATCCCTTCTAACCAGATTGAAAGCATTTTTGAAGTCCAGCTTTATCAGGGCTTTTTCATTCGTAATGTTGGCAATGTAGGCTCTAGCTGCATGAGCCGCTGCCTCACACCCTTGGGGAATGCCAAACCCAAGCTGTTTTGGCTTCAGCATGTCGGCTGCTGCCTGACTAACTGCTCTAGCAGCAGCCTTAGCGACGAGACGCCGGAGTGAATTGCCGACAGCTACCGGTCTGATTCCTCCATCTTTTTTCCTCAGGGCACAGAGGGTAGCGCCAAAAAAGAGAGGCCGTATGGTCTCTGGTAAGTTGCCAGCTAGACATGTGTTGGCGAATCTAGTTAGTTCCACCAGGAGGCCCTGTGCAATGTCTCCCAGTGCAGGGTTGAGCATTTGTTTGATGTGATTGGGTCGTAGTCCTGTGAACCCACCTGCTGATCCTGGTGGGAAGGATAAAGCTGCTTTGTGCACCATGGATTCGAGCACACACAGGGGTTCTGCTCTGGTGACACCGACTAGGGGAACACTGTCGTCACGAGGAGCTCTGGGTGGGTGTTTTTCCCTCAGGGCTTGTGCTGTATCGGCATCCCTGGTGGCAACTGTGTCTTCACTGGTGATGACTCTGATCGCCCCTATTGTGTTGCCTTCTTCTATTTTCTTGCTGACTGTTGCTCTGATTTTGGATGCCTCGGTTCTGCTGTTGATACCTTTCCTGCGGTGGGTGTTTTTAGCACGGGTGGGGAGGGGTGCCTGGTTGTCCTCTCTAGGAAAACTATTTATAGCCATAATGACCGAGGAAGCTAGTGATTTGTCTCTCCTTGCAGGGACAGCTAGGCATATGTTTCCAAACAGGAGAAGGTTGTGCCATGCTTGGATAGTTCCGGGGGAGTCATTGACCTTTTTCAAGAGGCTGGATAGTTTGGCTGCTGCCTGGGGCCGGGCAGCTTTGGGGATGTGCTGCAGGGTTCCAACCGATGTTGCTTTGATGGCTTCTAGTAGATTCTCAGTCGAAATGAAGCTGTTAGAGGTGCTTTCCCTGACTGCTGGAGTGGGGCCTTGATTGATACCCTCTTTGGGAGGGCGCCACATACCCGGACAATCGGTTCCGTTGTGAGCATGCTTGCGCACATCTCCGTTACCGAAAAATATATATATATATATATATATATATATATATATATATATATATATATATATATATATATATATATATATATATATATATATATATAAAGTAAGGTTAGTTAGGTAGCCAAAATATATATATATATATATATATATATATATATATATATATAAATATATATATATATATATATATATATGTCGTACCTAGTAGCCAGAACGCACTTCTCAGCCTACTATGCAAGGCCCGATTTGCCTAATAAGCCAAGTTTTCACGAATTATATATATATATATATATATATATATATATATATATATATATATATATATATATATATATATATATATATATATATATATATATATATATATATATATATATATATATATGTCGTACCTAGTAGCCTGAACGCACTTTTCAGCCTACTATGCAAGGCCCGATTTGCCTAATAAGCCAAGTTTTCATGAATTAATTGTTTTTCGACTACCTAACCTACCTAACCTAACCTAACCTAACTTTTTCGGCTACCTAACCTAACCTATAAAGATAGGTTAGGTTAGGTTAGGTAGGGTTGGTTAGGTTCGGTCATATATCTACGTTAATTCTAACTCCAATAAAAAAAAATTGACCTCATACATAATGAAATGGGTAGCTTTATCATTTCATAAGAAAAAAAATATAGAAAATATATTAATTCAGGAAAACTTGGCTTATTAGGCAAATTTGGCCTGGCATAGTTGGCTGAGAAGTGCGTTCTGGCTACTAGGTACGACATATATATATATGTCGACATATACATATATATATATATATATATATATATGTCGTACCTAGTAGCCAGAACTCACTTTTCAGCCTACTATTCAAGGCCCGATTTGCCTAATAAGCCAAGTTTTCCTGAATTAATATATTTACTATAATTTTTTTCTTATGAAATGATAAAGCAACCCTTTTCTCTATGTATGAGGTCAATTTTTTTTTATTGGAGTTAAAATTAACGTAGATATATGACCGAACCTAACCAACCCTACCTAACCTAACCTAACCTATATTTATAGGTAAGGTTAGGTTAGGTAGCCAAAAAAAGCTAGGTTAGGTTAGGTTAGGTAGGTTAGGTAGACGAAAAAACATTAATTCATGAAAACTTGGCTTATTAGGCAAATCGGGCCTTGAATAGTAGGCTGAGAAGTGCGTTCTGGCTATTAGGTACGACATATATATATATATATATATATATATATATATATATATATATATATATATATATATATTTCGGTACGACATATATATATATGTCGTACCGAAATATATATATATATATATATATATATATATATATATATATATATATATATATATATATATATATATATATATATATATATATATATATATATATATATATGTCGTACCTAGTAGCCAGAACTCACTTCTCAGCCTACTATGCAAGGCCCGATTTGCCTAATAAGCCAAGTTTTCATGAATTAATGTTTTTTCGTCTACCTAACCTACCTAACCTAACCTAACCTAGCTTTTTTTGGCTACCTAACCTAACATTACCTATAAAGATAGGTTAGGTTAGGTTAGGTAGGGTTGGTTAGGTTCGATCGTATATCTACGTTAATTTTAAATCCAATAAAAAAAAATTTACCTCATACATAATGAAATGGGTAGCTTTATCATTTCATAAGAAAAAAATTAGAGAAAATATATTAATTCAGGAAAACCTGGCTTATTAGGCAAATCGGGCCTTGCATAGTAGGCTGAGAAGTGAATTCTGGCTACTAGGTACGACATATATATATATATATATATATATATATATATATATATGTCGTACCTAGTAGCCAGAACGCACTTCTTTGCCTACTATGCAAGGCCTGATTTGCCTAATAAGCCAAGTTTTCATGAATTATTTGTTTTTCGACTACCTAACCTACCTAACCTAACCAAACCTAACGTTTTCGGCTACCTAACCTAACCTATAAAAATAGGTTAGGTTAGGTTAGGTAGGGTTAGTTTGGTTCGGTCATATATCTACGTTAATTTTAACTCCAATAAAAAAAAAATGACCTCATACATAATGAAATGGGTAGTTTTATCATTTCATGAGAAAAAAATTTGAGAAAATATATTAATTCATGAAAACTTGGCTTATTAGGCAAATCGGGCCTTGCATAGTAGGCTGAGAAGTGCGTTCTGGCTACTAGGTACGACATATATATATATATATATATATATATATATATATATATATATATATATATATATATATGGTTCCTTCTGAAGATGTATTTAATATACGAAAGTACTTAAGGAAATTCCTGTTTCATTTTCCTCCGTGGTCTGACATTGTCACATTCTTTATCACGTGTTTATTTTCGTGATACACACACACACACACACACACACACACACACACACATATATATATATATATATATATATATATATATATATATATATATATATATATATATATATATATATGTATATATATATATATATATGTATATATATATATATATATATATATATATATATATATATGTATATATATATATATATATATATATATATATATATATATATATATATATATATATATATATATATATATATATATATATATATATATATATATATATATATATATATATATATATATATATATATATATATATAGTTGCACAACTATATTCTACCCACCTCAAGACTCCGCTCCAATATAGAAGCATCAAGAAATATGGACCAATAGGCTTTCTACAAACACTTCTATTCAATACCCATTATTTCTGTTCTGTCTTGTGTTGATACTTTTAATACCCTATTAATATCCCCTCCTGTTCTGTCTTGTGCTAATGCCACATCACCCTTCCCACCTCACTCAAATGTAGATATAAAATCAGAGATACGTTCTAATCAGTTGTGTATTTGTGAAGTCTTTGAAAATGTAATAAGTTTTACGAAACGCGCCGGTGTCGCGTAAGACTAGAAATAAAAATGAATTTTGGAGAAGTGATTTTTGATTTACCTCCAACAGTGAAGCGTAATGTACGAAAGATTGAGAAAATTCGTGTTAGAATTATTAATCTTACTTTTTCGGTCATATTTAATAATATATATATATATATATATATATGTCGTACCTAGTAGCCAGAACTCACTTCTCAGCCTACTATTCAAGGCCCGATTTGCCTAATAAGCCAAGTTTTCCTGAATTAATATATTTACTATAATTTTTTTCTTATGAAATGATAAAGCAACCCTTTTCTCTATGTATGAGGTCAATTTTTTTATTGGAGTTAAAATTAACGTAGATATATGACCGAACCTAACCAACCCTACCTAACCTAACCAAACCTATATTTATAGGTAAGGTTAGGTTAGGTAGCCAAAAAAAGCTAGGTTAGGTTAGGTTAGGTAGGTTAGGTAGACGAAAAAACATTAATTCATGAAAACTTGGCTTATTAGGCAAATCGGGCCTTGAATAGTAGGCTGAGAAGTGCGTTCTGGCTATTAGGTACGACATATATATATATATATATATATATATATATATATATATATATATATATATATGTCGTACCTAATAGCCAGAACGCACTTCTCAGCCTACTATGCAAGGCCCGATTTGCCTAATAAGCCAAGTTTTCCTGAATTAATATATTTTTCCTAATTTTTTTCTTATGAAATGATAAAGCTACCCATTTCATTATGTATGAGGTCAATTTTTTTTTATTGGAATTAATTCATGAAAACTTGGCTTATTTGGCAAATCGGGCCTTGCATAGTAGGCTGAGAAGTGCATTCTGGCTACTAGGTACGACATATATATATATATATATATATATATATATATATATATATATATATATATATATATATATGTCGTACCTAATAGCCAGAACGCACTTCTCAGCCTACTATGCAAGGCCCGATTTGCCTAATAAGCCAAGTTTTCCTGAATTAATATATTTTTCCTAATTTTTTTCTTATGAAATGATAAAGCTACCCATTTCATTATGTATGAGGTCAATTTTTTTTTATTGGAGTTAAAATTAACGTAGATATATGACCGAACCTAACCAACCCTACCTAACCTAACCTAACCTATCTATATCGGTTAGGTTAGGTTAGGTAGCAGAAAAAGTTTGGTTAGGTTAGGTTAGGTAGGTTAGGTAGTCGAAAAAACATTAATTCATGAAAACTTGGCTTATTAGGCAAATTGGGCCATGCATAGTTGGCTGAGAAGTGCGTTCTGGCTACTAGGTACGACATATATATATATATATATATATATATATATATATATATATATATATATATATATATATATATATGTTTATATATATATATATATATATATATATATATATATATATATATATATATATATTATATATATATATATATATATATATATATATATATATATATATATATATATATATATATATATATATATATATGTCGTACCTAGTAGCCAGAACGCACTTCTCTGCCTACTATGCAAGCCCCGATTTGCCTAATAAGCCAAGTTTTCATGAATTAATTGTTTTTCGACTACCTAACCTACCTAACCTAACCTAACCTACCTTTTTCGGCTACCTAACCTAACCTAACCTATAGAGATAGGTTAGGTTAGGTTAGGTAGGGTTGGTTAGGTTCGGTCATATATCTACGTTAATTTTAACTCCAATAAAACAAAATTGACCTCATACATAATGAAATGGGCAGCTTTATCATTTCATCAGAAAAACGTTAGAGAAAATATATTATTTCAGGAAAACTTGGCTTATTAGGCAAATCGGGCCTTGCATAGTAGGCCGAGAAGTGCGTTCTGGCTACTAGGTACGACATATATATATATATATATATATATGTCGTACCTAGTAGCCAGAACGCACTTCTCAGCCTACTATGCAAGGCCCGATTTGCCTAATAAGCCAAGTTTTCATGAATTAATTGTTTTTCGACTACCTAACCTAACTTTTTCGGCTACCTAACCTAACCTAACCTATAAAGATATGTATATATATATATATATATATATATATATATATATATATATATATAGATATATATATATATATATATATATATATATATATATATATATATATATATATATATATATATGTCGTACCTAGTAGCCAGAACTCACTTGTCAGCCTACTATATATATATATATATATATATATATATATATATATATATATATATATATATATATATATATATATATATATATATATATATATATATATATATATATATATATATATGTCGTACCTAGTAGCCAGAACGCACTTCTCAGCCTACTATGCAAGGCCAAATTTGCCTAATAAGCCAAGTTTTCCTGAATTAATATATTTTCTATAATTTTTTTCTTATGAAATGATAAAGCTACCCATTTCATTATGTATGAGGTCAATGTTTTTTTATTGGAGTTAAAATTAACGTAGATATATGACCGAACCTAACCAACCCTACCTAACCTAACCTAACCTATCTTTATAGGTTAGGTTAGGTTAGGTAGTAGAGAAAGTTAGGTTAGGTTAGGTTAGGTAGGTTAGGTAGTCGAAAAACAATTAATTGATGAAAACTTGGCTTATTAGGCAAATCGGGCCTTGCATAGTAGGCTGAGAAGTGAGTTCTGGCTACTAGGTACGACATATATATATATATATATATATATATATATATATATATATATATATATATATATATATGTCGTACCTAGTAGCCAGAACGCACTTCTCAGCCTACTATGCAAGGCCCGATTTGCCTAATAAGCCAAGTTTTCATGAATTAATTGTTTTTCGACTACCTAACCTAACCTAACCTAACTTTTTCGGCTACCTAACCTAACCTAACCTATAAAGATATGTATATATATATATATATATATATATATATATATGTATATATATATATATATATATATATATATGTATATATTTATATATATATATATATATATATATATATATATATATATATATATATATATATATATATATATATATATATATATATATATATATATATATATATATATATATATATGTCGTACCTAGTAGCCAGAACTCACTTGTCAGCCTACTATGCTAGGCCCGATTTGCCTAATAAGCCAAGTTTTTCTGAATTAATTTATTTTCTTTAATTTTTTTCTTATGAAATGATAAACCTACCCATTTCATTATGTATGAGGTCAATTTTTTTTATTGGAGTTAAAATTAACGTAGATATATGACCGAACCTAACCAACCCTACCTAACCTAACCTAACCTATCTTTATATGTTAGGTTAGGTTAGGTAGCAGAAAAAGTTAGGTTAGGTTAGGTTAGGTAGGTTAGGTGGTCGAAAAGCAGTTAATTCAAGAAAACTTGGCTTATTAGGCAAATCGGGCCTTGCATAGTAGGCTGAGAACTGCGTTCTGGCTACTAGGTACGACATATATATATATATATATATATATATATATATATATATATATATATATATATATATATATATATATATATATATATGTCGTACCTAGTAGCCAGAACGCACTTCTCAGCCTACTATGCAAGGCCCGATTTGCCTAATAAGCCAAGTTTTCCTGAATTAATATAATTTCTCTAATTTTTTTCTTATGAAATGATAAAGCTACCCATTTCATTATGTATGAGGTCAATATTGTTTTATTTGAGTTAAAATTAACGTAGATATATGACCGAACCTAACCAACCCTACCTAACCTAACCTAACCTATCTTTAAAGGTTAGGTTAGGTTAGGTAGCCGAAAAAGTTAGGTTAGGTTAGGTTAGGTAGGGTAGGTAGTCGAAAAACAATTAATTCATGAAAACTTGGCTTATTAGGCAAATCGGGCCCTGCATAGTAGGCAGAGAAGTGCGTTCTGGCTACTAGGTACGACATATATATATATATATATATATGTCGTACCTAATAGCCAGAACGCACTTCTCAGCCTACTATGCAAGGCCCGATTTGCCTAATAAGCCAAGTTTTCCTGAATTAATATATTTTTTCTAATTTTTTCCCTATGAAGTGATAAAGCTACCCATTTCATTATGTATGAGGTCAATTTTTTTTATTGAAGTTAAAATTAACGTAGATATATGACCGCACCTAACCAACCCTACCTAACCTAACCTAACCTATCTCTATCGGTTAGGTTAGGTTAGGTAGCAGAAAAAGTTAGGTTAGGTTAGGTTAGGTAGGTTAGGTAGTCGAAAAAACATTAACATATATATATATATATATATATATATATATATATATATATATATATATATATATATATATATATATATATATATATATATATATATATATATATATATATATATATATATATATATATATATATATATATATATATATATATATATATATATATATATATATATATATATATATATATGTCGTACCTAGTAGCCAGAACGCACTTCTCAGCCTACTATACATGGCCCGATTTGCCTAATAAGCCAAGTTTTCCTGAATTAATATATTTTTTCTATTTTTTTCTTATGAAATGATAAAGCTACTCATTTCATTATGTATGAGGTCAATTCTTTTTATTATAGTTAAAATTAACGTAGATATATGACCGAACCTAACCAACCCTACCTAACCTAACCTATCTTTATAGGCTAAGTTAGGTTAGGTAGCCGAAAAAGTTAGGTTAGGTTAGGTTAGGTAGGTTAGGTTGTCGAAAAACAATTATTTCATGAAAACTTGGCTCATTAGGCAAATTGGGCCTTGCATAGTAGGCTGAGAAGTGCGTTCTGGCTACTAGGTACGACATATATATATATATATATATATATATATATATATATATATATATATATATATATATATATATATATATATATATATATATATATATATATATATATATATATAGTTTGTGAGGGTACCACCTCTGGTGCCAATGTGGGGACCCATAGCCTCGGAGAAGAAAATAAAAAGTATTCAGAGGAGACCTTGTGGTTTCTCACTGAACACTAATATTATCTTCTCCTACCACCCCCATTCTTTTGTATGTACACATATATATTTACTTTATTTGAACTTTGTTACAAAAAAGGAGTTACATATGGGTTACAAAGATGGTTATCATAGGTTGTCGAGTTCCTCCAGCTCCTCAGATGGCGGGCAGAAACCGTGGATGCAGTGCGCATTTCCCCTCTGTATCGCCACACTGAGGCGCTGGAAAAGAAAGCTTGCAGCTCTTGGGTCCCTTGTTGTTTCAATGAGCCTAGAACCCAGTTCCTTCAAAAAACTGGTAGCACTTTTATCCCAGGCGCCGAGTGTCTCAGAAGCAATGGGGACAAAATTGTAGTGGTGATCCAGTGGTTGTGATAGTAGTTGTTGTAGTGGGTTGTTGATGTTGTGTTGGTTGTTGTGGTGGTGGTTTTCGTTGTGGTGGTTATTGTTGTGGAGGTGGTTGTTGTATTGGTGGTTGTTGGTGTTGTGGTGGTGGTTGTTGATGTGGTTGTGGTGGTTGTGGTAATGGTTGTTGTGGTGGTTGTTTTGTTGGTGGTGGTTGTGTTAATGGTTGTTGTGGTGGTGGTTTTGGTAGTTTTTGTGAAAGAGGTTTTTTGTTGTTAGTTGATATTGTGGTAAGTGTTGTTGTGGTGGTGGTTGTGGTTGTAATTGTTGTATTGGTGATTACTCTAGTGGAGGTTGTTGTAGTGGTGGTTGTTGTAGTGGTGGTGGTTGTTGTGGTGGTGGTTGTTGTTGTGGTGGATGTTGTTGTGGTAGTTGTTGTGGTGGTTGTTGCTGTGGTTGTTGTTGTAGTATTAGTTGTTGTCGTGGTTGTTGTTGTTGTGGTGGTTGATGTGTTGGTTGTTATTGTGGTGATGGTTGTTGTAGTGGTGGTTGTTGTGATGGTTGTTGTGACTGTATTTGTGGTGATGGTTGTTGTTGTGATGGTTGTTTTTGTGGTAGTGTTTGTGGTGGTTGTTGTTGAGGTAATGATTGTGATAATGGTTGTTGTGGTGGTTGTTCGTTTGGTGATGGATGTTGTGGTGGTGGTGGTTGTGATGGTTGTTGTGTTGGTGGTTGTGATGGTGGTTGTTGTGTTGGTAGTTGTTGTGGTGATTATTGTTGTTGTGGTGGTTGTTGTGGTGGTGTTTGTTTTAGTGTTTTTGTTGACGTGGTTGTTGTGGTGGTGGTTGTTAGAGTGGTGGCTGTTGTGATGGTGTTTTTTTGATGAAAGTTGTTGTTGTGGTGGTTGCTGTTGTGGTGGATGAGGTTATTGTTGTTGTTTCGGAGGTTGTGGTTTTTGTGGTTGCTGTTGGTTTGTTTGTTATTGTGGTGGGTTTTGCGGTGGTGGTTGTTGTTGTGAAGGTTGCTGTGGGGGGTTATTGATGTGGTGGTGGTTGTTGTAGTGGTATTTGTGATGGTTTTTGTGTGATGGTGGTTGAGGTAATGGTCACTGTAATGGTTGTTGTTGTTGTTGTGGTGATTCTGGTGGTGGTGATTGTGATTGTGGTAGTTGTGGTATTTGTTTTGTTAGTGGTTGATATTGTGGTTGGTGTTGTTGGTTGATGTGGTGGTGGTTGTTATTCTACCACAACAACCAATATTAGTTGTTGTGGTAGCTGTTGTGGTGGTGGTTGTTGTGGTGGCGATTGATGTGGTGTTGGTTGTTGTTGTGGTGGTGGTTCTGTTGATGGTGGTTGTGTTGGTTGTTGTTGTGGTGGTGGTTGTGATGGTGTTTGTTGTGGTGGTTGTTCTTGTGGTGGTGGTTGTGATGGTGGTGGTTGTGTTGGTTGTTGTTGTGGTGGTGGTTGTGATGGTGTTTGTTGTGGTGGTTGTTCTTGTGGTGGTGGTTCTGTTGGTGGTGGTTCTGTTGGTGGTAGTTGTGGTAGTTTTGTGGTATTAGTTTTTTGTTGGTAGTGATATTGTGGTAATTGTTGTTCTTGTGGTGGTTGTGGTATTTGTTGTTGTTGTGGTTGTCGTCGTTGTGGTTGTGGGTGATGTGGTGAGGGTTGTTGTAGAGGTGGTTGTTGTGATGATAGTTGTTGTTGTGGTGGTGTTGTTGTAGTGGTGGCTGTGGTGGTGGTTTTTTGTGGTGGTGGTTGCTATTGTTGTGGTGGTTGTTGTGGTGGTTGTTGTGGTAGTTGTTGTTATGGTGGTGGTTGTTGTGGTGGTTGTTCTTGTGGTGGTGTGTGGTTCTGTTGGTGACTGTTGTGGTGGTGGTTGTGGTAGTTTTTGTGGTAGCAGTTTTTTGTTGGTAGTGATATTGCGGTAATTGTTGTTGTGGTGGTTGTGATATTTATTGTCGTTGGGGGTTGTTGTGGTGGTGGTGGTTGATGTTGTGGTTTTGGTTGTTGTTGTGGTGATTGTAGGGGTGGTGGTAGTTGTTGTTGTAGTTGTTGTAGTTGTAGTTGTTATTGTGGTTGTTGTTGTTGTGGTTGTTGCTGTAGTATTGGTTGTTGTTGTGGTTGTTGTTGTGGTTCTTGTTGAGGTTGTGTTTGATGTGGCGGTTGTTCTTGTGGTGATGGATGTTGTAGTCGTGGTTGTTGTGATCGTAGTTGTTGTGGTAGTGGTTGTTGTTGTGGTGGTTTTGGTGATGGTGGTAGTTGTGGTAGTGGTTGAAGTGGTGGTTGTTGTGGTGGTTTTGGTGATGGTGGTAGTTGTGGTAGTGGTTGAAGTGGTGGTTGTTGTGTTGGTAGTTGTGGTGATTTTTGTTGTTGTGGTGTTTTTTGGTGGTAGTTGTTGTTGTGGGGATCGTGGTGGTGGTTGTGGTGGTGGTTGTAGCTGTTATTGTTGCTGATATGGTGGTGGTTGTTTATATGGGGGTGGTTGTTGAAATGGTGGTGATTTATGTGATGGTGGTTTTTGTGATGGTGGTTTTGGTAGTGGTTGTTGATGTGGTGGTTGTTGTGGTTGTTGTTGTTGTTGTGGTGGTGGTTTTGGTGGTGGTAGTTTTGGTGGTAGTTGTAGTGGTTGTTCTAGTGCAATTGTTTTGGTGTAGATTGTTGTTGTGGAGGTTGTTGTTATGGTGGGTTTTGTGATGGTCGTTTTTGTTGTGGTTGTTCATGTGGTAGTTGTTGTGGTTGAAGTTGTTGTGGTGGTGGTTGTTTTTTTTTGTGGTGGTTGTTGTTGTGGTGGTTGTTGTTGTTGTTGTTGTGTGGGTGGTTGTTGCTGTGGTGGTGGGTGAGGTGGTGGTTGTTGTTGTGGTTGTTGTTGTTGATGTTGTTGTCGTTATGGTGATTGTGGTGTTTTTTTTTGTGATGGTTGTTGTTGTATTGGTTGATTTTGTTGTGGTGGTTTTTGTGGTGGTGGTAATTGAGGATTTGGTTGTTGTGGTGGTAGTTGTTGTATTGGTGGTTGTTGTGGTAGTGGTATTTGTTACAGCCGTGTTTGTAGTGTTGGTGGTTGTTGTTGTAGTAGTTGTTGTTGTAGTGGTTGTTGTTGTGGTGGTGGTTGTTGTGGTGGTGGTTGTGGTTGTGGTTGAATTTGTGGATGTTGTTGTGGTGGAGTTTGTTGTAGTGGTAGTGGTTGTGGAAGTTGTTGAAGTGGTAGTTGTTGTGGTAGTGTTTGTTGTTCTGGTGGTTGTAGTTGTGTCGGTTCTGGTGGTGGTTGTTGTTGAGGTGGTGGTTGTTATTGTTGTGGTTGTTGCAATGGTTGTGGTTATTGTTGTTGTTGTTGTTTTTGTAGTGGATGTTGGGTTGGTGGGGGTTATGGTCGTGGTTGTTGTGGTGGTAGTTGCTTTGGTGGTTATTTTTGTTGTTGTGGCTGTAGTAGGGGAGGTGGTGTTTGTTATGGTGGTGGTTGTTGTAATATTTGTTGTTGTTGTGGTGGTGGTTGTTTAGGTGGTGGTTGTTATTGTTGTGGTTGTTGCGATGGTTGTGGATGTTGTTGTTATTGTTTTTGTAGTGGATGTTGGGGTGGTGGTGGTTATAGTGGTGGTTGTTGCGGTGGTTGTTGTGGTGGTTATTTTTGTTGTTGTGGCTGTAATAGTGGAGGTGGTGTTTGTTGTTGTGGTGGTTGTTGTAATGATTGTTTTGTGCCCCCTCATTTTTTGGGGTCACACATGAGGAACACAAATGGGAACAAGCCTGAATGGTCCCCAGGACTATATGCAACTGAAAACCCACACCCCAGAAATGACTCAAACCCATACTGCCAGGAGCACTCTGCTGGCGTACAGGATCCCTTAACCGCTCGACCAACAAGACCGGACAAAAGAGGATGGTAGCCGAGGCTATTTTCATCCCCCTGCCGCCACTCGGTTGGTAATCTTGGGCATGGTATTTTATCAAATCACCTCATTTTTTGGGGCATACGTGAGGAACACAAATGCGACAAAGCCTGAATGGTCCTCAGAATTATATGCAAATGAAAACTCAACCCCCCAGAAGTGACTCAAACCCATACTGCCAGGAGCACTCTGCTGGCGTACAGGATCCCCAAACCGCTCGACCAACAAGTCCGGATAAAAGAGGTTGGTAGCCGAGGCTGTTTCCATCCCTCCCGCTGGCACTTGATTGGTAATCTTGGGCATGGTATTTTATCAAATCACCTAATTTTTGGGGGCACCATGAGGAACACAAATGCGAACAAGCCTGAACGGTCCCCAGGACTATATGCAACTTAAAACCCAAAACCCAGAAGTGACACGAACCCATACTGCCAGGAGCACTCGGATGGCGAACAGGATCCTTTAACTGCTCGACCAACACGACCAGACAAAAGAGGATGGTAGGCGAGGCTATTTCCATCCACCCCTCGGCACTCGGTTGGTAATCTTGGGCATGGTATTTTATCAAATCACTTCATTTTTTGGGGCACACGTAAGGAACACAAATGGGATAAAGCCTGAATGGTCCCCAGGACTAAATGCAACTTAAAACTCACACCCCAGAAGTGACTCGAACCCATACTGCCATGAGCACTCTGCTGGCATACAGGATCCCTTAACTGCTCGACCAACACGACTGGACAAAAGAGGATGGTAGCCGAGGCTATTTCCTTCCCCTCGCCGGCACTCGGTTGGTAATCTTGTTCATGGTATTTTATGAAAACACCTCATTTTTTGAGGCACACGTGAGGATCACAAATACGAACAAGCCTGAATGGTCCCCAGGACTATATGCAACTGAAAACCCACATCCCAGAAGTGACTCGAACCCATACTGCCAGGAGCACTCTCCTGGCGTACAGGATCCCTTAACCGCTCGACTAACACGACCAAACAAAAGAGGATGGTAGCCGAGGCTGTTTCTATCCCCCCGCCGGCACTAGGTTGGTAATCTTGGACATGGCATTGTTTTCAAATCACCTCATTTTCTGGGGCACACGTGGGGAACACAAATGCGAACAAGCCTGAGTGGTCGTCACTACTATATGCAACTGAAAACTCACACCCCAGATGTGACTCAAACCCATATTGCCAGGAGCACTCGGATGGCATACAGGATCCCTTAACAGCTCGACCAACACGAACCGGACAAAAGAGGTTGGAAGCCGAGGCTTTTTCTATCCCCCCCGCTGGCACTCGGTTGGTAATCTTGGGCATGGTATTTTATCAAATCACCTCATTTTTTGGGGCACACGTGAGGATCACAAATGCGAACAAGCCTGAATGGTTCCCAGGACTATATTCAACTGAAAACTCACACCCCAGAAGTGACTCGAACTCATACTGCCTGGAGCTCTCTGCTGGTGTACAGGATCCCTTAACCGCTTGACCAACATGACCGGACAAAAGAGGAAGGTAGCCGATGTTATTTCCATCCCCCCGCTGGAACCCGGTTGGTATTCTTGGGTATAGTATTTTATCAAATCACCTCATTTTTGAGGGCACACGTGAGGAACACAAATGCAAACAAGCCAGAATGATCGCCAAGTCTATATGCAACTGAAAACTCACACGCCAGAAGTGACTCGAACCCATACTGCCTGGAGCACTTTGCTGGTGAACAGGATCCCTTAACCGCTCGACCAACACGATCGGACAAAAGGGGACGGTAACTGAGGCTATTTCTGTCCCCCCGCCGGCACTCGGTTGGTAAGCTTGGGCATGGTATTTTATCAAATCACCTCATTTTATGGGGCACACGTGAGGAACACAAATGCGAACAAGCCTAAATGGTTCGCAGGACTATATGCAACTGAAAAGTCACACCCCAGAAGTGACTCGAACTCATACTGCCTGGAGCACTCCTCTGGCATACAGGATCCCTTAACCGCTCGACCAACACGACCGGACAAAAGAGGATGGTAGCCGATGCTATTTCCATCCCCCCGCCGGCACTCGGTTGGTAATCTTGGGCATGATATTTTATCAATTCACCTCATTTTTTGGGGCACACGTGAGGAACACAAAAGCGAACAAGCCTGAATGGTTCCCAGGATTATATGTAACTGAAAACTCACACCCCAAAATTGACTCGAACCCATACTGCAAGGAGAACACTGCTGACGTACAGGATCATTGAACCACTCGACCAACACTGGACCAAAAAGGATGGTAGCCGAGGCTATTTCCATCCCCCCCGCCGGCACTCGGTTGGTAATCTTGGGCATGGTATTTTATGAAATCACCTCACTTTTTGGGGCACACATGAGGAACACAAATGCGAACAAGCCTGATTGGTCCCTAGGACTATATGCAACAGAAACCCCACACCCCAGAAGTGACTCGAACCCATACTGCCAGGAGCACTCGGATGGGGTGCATGATCCCTTAACCGCTCGACCAACACAACTGGACAAAGTAGGATGGAAGCCGAGGCTATTTCAATCCCCCCGCCGGCACTCGCTTGGTAATCTTGGGCATGGTATTATATGGAATCATCTCATTTTTTGGCGCACACGTGAGGAACACAAATGCAAAGAAGCCTGAATTGTCCCCAGGACTATTTGCAACTGAAAACCCACATCCCAGAAGTGTCTCGAACCCATACTGCCAGGAGCAATCAGATGGCGTACAGGATCCCTTAACCATTCGGCCAACGCGAACAAACAGAAGAGGATGGTAGCCGAGGCTATTTCGATCCCCCTGCCGGCTCTCGGTTGGTAATCTTGGGCATGGTATTTTATCAAATCACCTCATTTTTTGGGGCACACGTGAGGAACACTAATGCAAACAAGCCAGAATTATCCCCAAAACTATATGCAACTGAAAACTCAAACCCCAGAAGTGACTCGAACCCATACTGCCTGGAGCACTTTGCTGGTATAGAGCATCCCTTAAATGCTCGACCAACACGATCAGACAAAATGGGATGGTAACCGAGGCTATTTCCGTACCCCCGCCGGCACTCGGTTGGTAAGCTTGTGCATGATATTTCATGAAATCACCTCATTTTTTGGGGCACACGTGAGGAACACAAAAGCGAACAAATCTGAATGGTCCCAAGGACTATCTGCAACTGAAAACTCACACCCCAGAAGTGACTCGAACCCCATACTGCCAGGAGCAATCTGCTGGCATACAGGATCCCTTAACTGCTCGACCAACACGACCAGACAAAAGAGGATGGTAGTCGAGGCTATTTCCATCAACCCGCCGGCACTCAGTTGGTAATCTGTTGAATGTTACTTTATCAAATCACCTCATTTTTGGGGGCACACGTGAAGAACACAAATGCAAACAAGCCTGAATGGTCCCCAGGTCTATCTGCAACTGAAAACTCACAGCCCAGACGTGACTCGAACCCGTACTGCAAGGAGCACTCTGCTGGCGTACAGGATCCTTTTACCACTCCACTAACACGCCCGGACAAAAGAGGATGGTAGCCGAGGCTATTTCCATCCCCCCACCAGCACTCGGTTGATAATCTTGGGCATGGTACTTGGTCAAATCACCTCATTTTTTGGGGCACACGTGAGGAACACAAATGCAAACAAGCCAGAATGGTACCCAGGACTATATGCAACTAAAAACTCACACCCCACAATTGACTCGAACCCATACTGCCAGGAGCACTCTGCTGGCGTACAGAATCATTGAACCGCTGATCATTGAATCATTGAATCATTGAACAATAAGCCTGAATGGTCCCCAGGGCTATATGCACTTGAAAACTCACACCCCAGAACTGACTCGAACCCATACTGCCAGGAGCACTCTGCTGGCGTTAAGGATTCCTTAACCACTCGACCAATACGACAGGACAAAAGAGGATGGTAGCCAAGGCTATTTCCATCCCCCTGTCAGCACTCGGTTTGTAATCTTGGGCATGGTATTTTAACAAATCACCTCAATTTAGGGGGCACACGTGAAGAACATATATACGAACAAGCCTGAATGGTCACCAGGACTATATGCAAATGAAAACTCACACCCCAGATGTGACTCGAACCCATACTGCCAAGAGCTCTCTGCTGGCGTACAGGATCGCTTAACTGCTCGAGCAATATGACCGGACAAAAGAGGACAGTAGTCGAGGCTATTTCCTTCCTCCGTCGACACTTGATTGGTAATCTTTGGCATGGTATTTTATCAAATCACCTCATTTTTGGGGCACACTTGAGGAACACAGGTACAAACAAGCCTGAATGGTCACCAGGACTATATGCAACTGAAAACTCACACCCCAGAAGTGACTCGAACCCATATGGCCAGGATCACTCTGGTGTCGGTTAGGAACATTAAACTGCTCGACCAACACGACCAGATAAAAGAGGATGGTAGTCGAGACTATTTCCATCCCATCGCCAGCACTCGATTGGTAATCTTGGCGATGGTATTTTATAAAATCACCTCATTTTTTGGGGCACACTTGAGGAACACAAATGTGAACAAGCCTAAATGGTCCCCAGGACTATATGTAACTGAAAACTCACACCCCAGAAGTGACTCGAACCCATACTGCCAGGAACACTCTGCTGGCGTACAGGATCCCTTAACCGCTCGACCAACACGACCGGACAAAAAAGGATGGTTGCCAAGGCTATTTCCATCCCCCAGCCGGCACTCGGTTGGTAATCTTGGGCATGGTATTTTATCAAATCACCTCATTTTTTGTTGCACACGTGAGAAACACAAAATGACAATAAGCCTGAATGGTCCCCAGGGCTATATGCAACTGAAAACTCACACCCCAGAAGTGACTCGAACCACTACTGCCAGGAGCACTCTGCTGGCATACAGGATCCCTTAACCGCTCGACCAACATGACCAGACAAAAGAGGATGGTAGCCGAGGCTATTTCCATCCCCCCAGCCGGCACTCGGTTGGTAATTATGGCAATGGTATTTTATCAAATCACCTCATTTTTTGGGGCAGACATGAGGAACACAAATGACAATAAGCCTGAATGGTTCCCAGGGCTATATGCAACTGAAAACTCACACCCCAGAAGTGACTCGAACCCATACTGCCAAGAGCACTCTGCCGGCATACAGGATCTCTTAACCGCTCGACCAACACGATCGGACAAAAGGGGATGGTAACCGAGGCTATTTCCGTCCCCCCGCCGGCACTCGGTTGGTATGCTTGGGCATGGTATTTTATCAAATCACCTCATTTTTTGGCGCACATGTGAGGAACACAAATGCGAAGAAGCCTGAATTGTTCCCAGGACTATATGCAACTGAAAACCCACACCCCAGAAGTGATTCGAACCCATACTGCCAGGAGCAATCAGATGGCGTACAGTATCCCTTAACCGCTCGACGAACGCGACCAGACAAAAGAGGATGGTAGCCGAGGCTATTTCCAACCGCCTGCCGGCTCTTGGTTGGTAATCTTGCGCATCGTATTTTATCAAATCACCTAGTTTTTGAGGGTACACGTAAGGAACACAAATGCAAACAACCCAGAATGATCTCCAAGTCTATATGCAACTGAAAACTCACACCCCAGAAGTGACTCGAACCAATACTGCCTGGAGCACTTTGCTGGTGTAGAGGATCCCTTAACCGCTCGACCAACACGATCGGACAAAAGGGGATGGTAACCGAGGCTATTTCCGTCCCCCCGCCGGCACTCGGTTGGTAAGCTTGGGCATGATATTTTATGAAATCACCTCATTTTTGGGGGCACACGTGAGGAACACAAAAGCGAACAAATCTGAATGGTCCCCAGGACTATATGCAACTGAAAACTCACACCCCAAAAGTGATTGGAACCCCATACTGCAAGGAGCAATCTGCTGGCATACAGGATCCGTTAACTGCTCGACCAACACGACCGGACAAAAGAGGATGGTAGCCGAGGCTATTTCCATCCCCCCTACTGGCACTCGGTTGGTAATCTTGGGAATGGAATTTTATCAAATCACCTCATTTTTTGGGGCACACGTGAAGAACACAAATGCGAACAAGCCTGAATGGTCCCCAGGGCTATATGCAACTGAAAACTCACACCCCAGAAGTGACTTGAACCCATACTGCCAAGAGCACTCTGCTGGCGTACAGGATCCCTTAACATCTCGACCAACACGTCTGGAGAAAAGAGGATGGTAGCCGAGGCCATTTCCATCCCTCCGCCAGCACTCGGTTGGTAATCTTGGGTATGGTATTTTATCAAATCACCTCATTTTTTGGGGCATACGTGAAGAACATAAATACGAACAAGCCTGAATGGTCACCAGGACTATATGCAAATGAAAACTCACACCCCAGATGTGACTCGAACCCATACTGCCAAGAGCACTCTGCTGGCGTACAGGATCGCTAAACTGCTCGAGCAACATGACCGGACAAAAGAGGACAGTAGCCGAGGCTATTTCCATCCCCCAGCCGGCACTCGGTTTGTAATCTTGGGCATGGTATTTTATCAAATTACCTCATTTTTTGGGGGCACACGTGAGAAACACAAAATGACAATAAGCCTGAATTGTCCCCAGGGCTATATGCAACTAAAAACTCACACCCCAGAAGTGACTCGAACCACTACTGCCAGGAGCACTCTGCTGGCGTACAGGATCCCTTACCCGCTCGACCAACATGACCTGACAAAAGAGGATGGTAGCCAAGGCTATTTCCATCCCCCCGCCGGCAATCGGTTGGTAATCTTGGGCATGATTGTTTATCAAATCACCCCATTTTTTGGGGCATGCGTGAGGAACACAAATGCGAACAAGCCTGAATGGTCCCCAGGACAATATACAACTGAAAACTCACACCCCAGAAGTGACTCAAACCTATACTGCCAGTAGCACTCTGTTGGCATACAGGACCCCTTAACCGCTCGACTAACACGACCGGACAAAAGAGGATGGTACCCGAGACAATTTCCCTCCCCTCGCCGGCATTTGGTTTGTATTCTTGAGCATGATATTTTATCAAATCACCTTTATTTTTGCGGGCACAAGTGAGGAATACAAATGCGAACAAGCCTGAATGATCCCCAGGACTATAATCAACAGAAAATTCTCACCACAGAAGTTACTCGAACCCATACTGCCAGGAGCACTCTGCTGGTGAAAAGGATCCCTTAACCGCTCGACCAACACGACCAGACAAAAGAGGATGGTAGCCGAGGCTATTTCCATCCCCCTGTCAGCACTTGGTGGGTATTCTTGGGCATGGTATTTTATCAACACACCTCATTTTTTGGGTCACACGTGAGGAACACCAATGCGAACAAGCTTGAATGGTCCCCAGGACTATATGCAACTGAAAACTCACACCCCAGAAGTGACTCGAACCCATACTGCCAGGAGCACTCTGCTGGCGTAAAGGATCCCTAAACCGCTCGACCAACACAACAGGACAAAAAAGGATGGTAGCTGAGGCTATTTCCATCCCTTCGGCGGCATTCGGTTAGTAATCTTGGGCATAGAATTTTATCAAATCACCTCATTTTTTGGGGCACACGTGAGGAACACAAATGACAAAAAGCCTGAAAGGTCCCCAGGGCTATATGCAACTGAAAACTCACACCCCAGAAGTGACTCGAACCACTACTGCCAGTAGCACTCTGCTGGCGTACAGGATCCCTTAACCGGTCAACCAACACGACTGGACAAAAGAGGAAGGTACCCATACTATTTCCCTCCCCCCGCCGGCACTCGGTTGGTAATCTTGTGCATGGTATTTTATCAAATCACCTGTAATTTTTGGGGCACACATGAGGAATACAAATGAGAACAAGCCTGAATGGTCCCCAGGAATATATGAAACAGAAAACGCACACCCCAGAAGTGACTCGAACCCATACTGCCAGGAGAACTCTGCTGGCGTACAGGATCCCTTAACCGCTCGACCAACACGACCAGACAAAAGAGGATGGTAGTCGAGGCTATTTCCATCCCCCCGCCGGCACTCAGTTGGTAATCTTGGGCATGGTGTTTTATCAAATCACCCCATTTTTTGGGGCACACGTGTGGAATACAAATGCGAACAAGCCTGAATGGTCCCCACGACTATATGCAACTGAAAACTCACACCCCAGTAGTGACTTGAACCCATACTGCCAGGAGCACTCTACTGGCGTACAGGATCCCTTAACCGCTCGACTAACACGACCGGAGAAATGAAGATGGTACCCGAGGCTATTTCCATCCCCCGCCGGCACTCAATTGGTAATCTTGTGCGTGGTATTTTGTCATATCACATTTATTTTTTGGGGCACACGTGAGGAACACAAATGCAAACAAGCCTAAATGGTCCTCAGGTCTTTATGCAACTGAAAACTCACACCACGGAAGTGAATCGAACCCATACTGCCAGGAGCACTCTGCGGGCGTTCAGGATCATTTAACCGCTCGACCAACACGACCGAACAAAAGAGGATGGTAGCCGCGGCTTTTCCTATCCCTTGCCGGCACTTGGTTGGTAATGTTGGGCATGACATTTTATCAAATCACCTCATTTTTTGGGGCACACGGGAGGAACAAATGTGAACTAGCCTGAATGGTCCATAGGACTATATGCAACTGAAAATTCACACCCCAGAAGTGACTCGAACCCTTGCTGCCAGGAGCACTCTGCTAGCATACAGGAGCCTTAAATTGCTCGACCTACACGACCGGACAAAAGACGATGGTAGCCGTGGCTTTTCCCATCCCCACGCCGGCACTCGGTTGGTAATCTTGGGCATGGTATTTTATCAAATCACCTCATTTTTTCGGACACAGGTGATGAACACAAATACGAAAAAGCCTGAATGGTCCCCAGGACTATATGCAACTGAAAACTCACACACTAGTAGTGACTCGAACCCTTACAGCCAGGAGCACTCTGCTGGCGTACAGGATCCCTTAACAGCTCGACTAACACGACCGGACAAAAGAAGATGGTACCCGAGGCTATTTCCATCCCCCCGCCGGCACTCAATTGGTAATCTTGGGCTTTGTATTTTATCAAATCACATTTGTTTTTTGAGGCACACGTGAGGAACACAATGGTGAACAAGCCTGAATGGTCCTAAGGACTATATGCAACTGAAAACTCACACTCTAGTAGTGACTCGAACCCATACTGTCAGGGGCACTCTGCTGGCTTACAGGATCCCTTAACTGCTCTACCAACACGACCGGACAAAAGAGGATGGTAGCCGAGGCTATTTCCATCCTCCCACCGGCACTCGGTTTGTAATCTTGGGCATGGTATTTTATCAAATCATCTCTTTTTTGGGGGCACACGTGAAGAACACAAATGCAAACAAGCCAGAATTGTCCCCAGGACTATATGAAACAGAAAACTCACACCCCAGAAGTGTCTCGAACCTATACTGCCAGTAGCACTCTGCTGGCGTACAGGATCCATTAACCGCTCGACCAACACGACCGGACAAAAGAGGATGATAGCCGAGGTTTTTTCCATCCTTACGCCGGAACTCGGTTGGTAATCTTGGGCATGGTATTTTATCAAATCACCTCATTTTTTGGGGCACACGTGAGGAACACAAATGCAAACCAGCCTGAATGGTCCCCAAGACTATATGCAACTGAAAACTCACACCCCAAAAGCGACTCGAACCCATACTGCCAGGAGCATTCTGCTGGCGTACAGGATCCTTTTACCGCTCGACCAACACGCCCGGACAAAAGAGGATGGTAGGCGAGTCTATCCCCCCCCCCCCCCGGCACTCGGTTGACAATCTTGATCATGATATTTTGTCAAATCACCTCATGTTTGGGGGCACACGTGAGGAACACAAATGCAAGCCAGCCTGAATGGTCCCCAGGACTAATGCAGCTGAAAACTTACACCCCAGAAGTGACTCAAACCCATACATCCAGGAGCACTTTGCTTGCGTACAGGATCCCTTAACCGCTCGACCAACACAACTGGACAAAAGAGAAGTGTAGCCAAGGCTATTTCCATTTCCCCGCCGGCACTTGGTTGGTAATCTTGGGCATGGAATTTTATCAAATAACCTTTATTTTTTGGGGCACACATAAAGAACACAAATGCAAACAAGCCTGAATGGTCCCTAGGACTATATGCAACAGAAAACTCA
This sequence comes from Procambarus clarkii, assembly GCF_040958095.1. NCBI lineage: Eukaryota > Metazoa > Arthropoda > Malacostraca > Decapoda > Cambaridae > Procambarus > Procambarus clarkii. The sequence goes on from NC_091183.1 coordinate 20,044,073, forward strand.
CACCCCAGAAGTGACTCGAAGCCATACTGCCAGGAGCACTCTGCTGGCTTACAGGATCCCTTAACCGCTCGACCAACACGACCGGACAAAAGAGGATGGTAGCCGAGGCTATTTCCCTCCCCCCGCCAGCACTCGGTTGGTAATCTTGGGCATGGTATTTTATCAAATCACCTCATTTTTAGGGGGACACGTGAGGAACACTAATAACAATAAGCCTGAATGGTCCCTAGGGCAATATGCAACTGAAATCTCACACCCCAGACGTGACTCGAACCCATACTGCCAGTAGCGCTCTGCTGGCGTACAGGATCCCTTAACCGCTCAACCAACACGACTGGACAAAAGAGGATGGTACCCATGGCTTATTCCCTCCCCCCGCCGGCACTCGGTTGGTAATCTTGTGCATGGTATTTTATCATATCACCTTTTTTTGGGGGGTGGGGCACACATGAGGAATACAAATGAGGAATACAAATGCGAACAACCCTGAATGGTCCCCAGGAATTTATGCAACAGAAAACTCACACCCCAGAAGGGACTCGAACCCATACTGCTAGGAGAACTCTGCTGGCGTACAGGATCCCTTAACCGCTCGACCAACACGACCAGACAAAAGAGGATGGTAGTCGAGGCTATTTCCATCCCCCCGCCGGCACTCAGTTGGTAATCTTGGACATGGGGTTTTATCAAATCACCTCATTTTTTGGGGCACACATGTGGAATACAAATGCGAACAAACCTGAATGGTCCCCACGACTATATGCAACTGAAAACTCACGCCCCAGTAGTGACTCGAACCCATACTGCCAGGAGCACTCTACTGGCGTACAGGATCCCTTAACCATTCGACTAACACGACCAGAGAAATGAAGATGGTACCCGAAGGTATTTCCATCCCCCGCCGGCACTCAATTGGTAATCTTGGGCATGGTATTTTGTCATATCACATTTTTTTTTTGGGGCAGACGTGAGGAACACAAATGCAAACAAGCCTGAATGGTCCCAAGGACTATATGCAATGGAAAACTCACACCCCAGAAGTGACTCGAACCCATACTGCCAGGAGCACTCTGCTGGCGTAAAGGATCCCTTAACCACTCAACCAACATGACCGGACAAAAGAGGATGGTAGCCGAGGCTATTTCAATCCCTACGACGGCACTCGATTGGTAATCTTGGGCATGGTATTTTATCAAATCTCCTTTATATTTTGGGGTACAAATAAGGAACACAAATGCGAACAAGCCTGAATTGTCCCTAGGATTATATGCAACAGAAAACTAACACCCCAGAAGTGACTCGAACCCATACAGCCAGGAGCACTCTGCGAGCGTACAGGATTATTTAACCGCTCGACCAACACAACCGAACAAATGAGGATGGTAGCCGCGGCTTTTCCCATCCCTTGCCGGCACTTGGTTGGTAATGTTGGGCATGACATTTTATCAAATCACCTCATTTTTTGGGGCACACGTGAGGAACAAATGTGAACTAGCCTGAATGGTCCCCAGGACTATATGCAACTGAAAACTCACACACTAGTAGTGACTCGAACCCTTACGGCCAGGAGCACTCTGCTGGCGTACAGGATCCCTTAACAACACTACTAACACGACAGGACAAAAGAAGATGGTACCAGAGGCTATTTCCATCCCCCCGCCGGCACTCAATTGGTAATCTTGGGCTTGGTATTTTATCAAATCACATTTGTTTTTTGAGGCACACGTGAGGAACACAATGACGAACATGCCTGAATGGTCCTAAGGACTATATGCAACTGAAAACTCATACTCTAGTAGTGACTCGAACCCATACTGCCAGGGGCACTCTGCTGGCTTACAGGATCCCTTAACTGCTCTACCAACACGACCGAACAAAAGAGGATGGTACCCGAGGCTATTTCCATCCTCCCACCGGCACTCGGTTGGTAATCTTGGGTATGGTATTTTATCAAATCATCTCAGTTTTTAGGGCACACGTGAAGAACACAATTGCAAACAAGCCTGAATTGTCCCCAGGACTATATGCAACAGAAAACTCACACCCCAGAAGTGACTCGAACCTATACTGCCAGGAGCACTCTGCTGGCGTAAAGGAACCATTAACCGCTCGACCAACACAACATTTATGTTCGCATTTATGTTCCTCACGTGTGCCACCAAAACGGGGTGACTTGATAAAATACCATGCCCAAGATTACCAACCGAGTTCCGGCGTAGGGATGGAAAAAACCTCGGCTACCATCCTCTTTTGTCCGGTCGTTTTGGTCGAGCGGTTAAGGGATCCTGTAAACCAGCAGAGTGCTCCTGGCAGTATAGGTTCGAGTCACTTCTGGGGAGTGAGTTTTCAGTTGCATATAGTCCTAGTGACCATTCAGGCTTGTTTGCATTTGTGTTCCTCACGTGTGCCCCAAAAATGAGGTGATTTGATAAAATACCATGCCCAAGATTACCAACCAAGTGCTGACAGGGGGATGGAAATAGCCTCGGCTACCATCCTCTTTTGTCTGGTCGTGTTGGTAGAGCGGTTAAGGGATCCTGTACGCAAGCAAAGTGCTCCTGGATGTATGGGTTTGAGTCACTTCTGGGGTGTAAGTTTTCAGCTGCATTAGTCCTGGGGACCATTCAGGCTGGCTTGCATTTGTGTTCCTCACGTGTGCCCCCAAAAATGAGGTGATTTGATAAAATACCATGCCCAAGATTACCAACCAAGTGCTGACAAGGGGATGGAAATAGCCTCGGCTACCATCCTCTTTTGTCTGGTCGTGTTGGTAGAGCGGTTAAGGGATCCTGTTCACCAGCAGAGTGCTCCTGGCAGTATGGGTTCGAGTAACTTCTGTGGTGAGAATTTTCTGTTGATTATAGTCCTGGGGATCATACAGGCTTGTTCGCATTTGTATTCCTCATGTGTGCCCGCAAAAATAAAGGTGATTTGATAAAATATCATGCCCAAGAATACAAACCGAATGCCGGCAAGGGGAGGGAAATTGTCTCGGGTACCATCCTCTTTTGTCCGGTAGTGTTAGTCGAGCGGTTAAGGGATCCTGTATGCCAGCAGAGTGCTCCTGGCAGTATAGGTTTGAGTCACTTCTGGGGTGTGAGTTTTCAGTTGTATATTGTCCTGGGGACCATTCAGGCTTGTTCGCATTTGTGTTCCTCACGCATGCCCCCCAAAATGGGGTGATTTGATAAAATACCATGCCCAAGATTACCAACCATGTTCCGGCAGGGAGATGGAAATAGCCTCGGCTACCATCCTCTTTTGTCCGGTCGTGTTGGTCGAGCGGTTAAAAGATCCTGTACGCCGGCGGAGTGCTCTTGGCAGTATGGGTTAGAGTCACTTCTTGGGTGTGAGCTTTCAGTTGCATATTGCCCTGGGAACCATTCAGGCTTATTGTCATTTGTGTTCCTCATGTCTGCCCCAAACAATGAGGTGAATTGATAAAATACCATGGCCATGATTACCAACCGAGTGCCGGTGGGAGGATGGAAATAGCCTCGGGTACCATCCTCTTTTGTCCGGTCGTGTTGGTAGAGCAGTTAAGGGATCCTGTAAGCCAGCAGAGTGCCCCTGGCAGTATGGGTTCGATTCACTACTAGAGTATGAGTTTTCAGTTGCATATAGTCCTTAGGACCATTCAGGCATGTTCGCCATTGTGTTCCTCACGTGTGCCTCAAAAAACAAATGTGATTTGATAAAATACCAAGCCCAAGATTACCAACCAAGTGCCGGCAAGGGATGGGAAAAGCCGCGGCTACCATCCTCTTTTGTTCGGTCGTGTTAGTCGAGTTGTTAAGGGATCCTGTACGCCAGCAGAGTGCTCCTGGCCGTAAGAGTTCAAGTCACTACTAGTTTGTGAGTTTTCAGTTGCATATAGTCCTGGGGACCATTCAGGCTTGTTCGTACTTGTGTTCCTCACGTGTGCCCCCAAAAATGAAGTGATTTGATAAAATACCATGCCCAAGATTACCTATCGAGTGCCGTCGTAGAGATAGAAATAGCCTCGGCTAAAATCCTCTTTTGTCCGGTCGTGTTGGTTGAGTGGTTAAGGGATCCTTTACGCCAGCAGAGTGCTCCTTGCAGTATGGGTTCGAGTCACTTCTGGGGTATGAGTTTTCCATTGCATATAGTCCTTGGGACCATTCAGGCTTGTTTGCATTTGTGTTCCTCACGTGTGCCCCAAAAAATAAATGTGATATGACAAAATACCACGCCCACGATTACCAATTGAGTGCCGGCGGGGGATGGAAATAGCCTCGGGTACCATCTTCATTTCTCCAGTCGTGTTAGTCGAGCGGTTAAGGGATCCTGTACGCCAGTAGAGTGCTCCTGGCAGTATGGGTTCGAGTCACTACTGGGGTGTGAGTTTTCAGTTGCATATAGTCGTGGGGACCATTCAGGCTTGTTCGCATTTGTATTCCACACGTGTGCCCCAAAAAATGAGGTGATTTGATAAAACACCATGTCCATGATTACCAACTGAGTGCCGGCGGGGGGATGGAAATAGCCTCGACTACCATCCTCTTTTGTCTGGTCGTGTTGGTCGAGCAGTTAAGGGATCCTGTACGCCAGCAGAGTGTTCCTGGCAGTATAGGTTTGAGTCACTTCTGGGGTGTGAGTTTTCAGTTGTATATTGTCCTGGGGACCATTCAGGCTTGTTCGCATTTGTGTTCCTCACGCATGCCCCCAAAAATGGGGTGATTTGATAAAATACCATGCCCAAGATTACCAACCATGTTCCGGCAGGGAGATGGAAATAGCCTCGGCTACCATCCTCTTTTGTCCGGTCGTGTTGGTCGAGCGGTTAAAAGATCCTGTACGCCGGCAGAGTGTTCTTGGCAGTATGGGTTCCAGTCACTTCTTGGGTTTGAGCTTTCAGTTGCATATAGCCCTGGGAACCATTCAGGCTTATTGTCATTTGTGTTCCTCATGTCTGCCCCAAACAATGAGGTGATTTAATAAAATACCATGCCCAAGATTACCAACCGATTGCCGGCGGGGGGATGGAAATAGCCTCGGACCCTTCCTCTTTTGTCTGGTCATGTTGGTCGAGCGGTTAAGGGATCCTGTACGCCAGCAGAGTGCTCCTGGCAGTAGTGGTTCGAGTCACTTCTGGGGTGTGAGTTTTTAGTTGCATATAGCCCTGGGGACGATTCAGGCTTATTGTCATTTTGTGTTTCTCACGTGTGCACCCAAAAAATGAGGTGATTTGATAAAATACCATGCCCAAGATTACCAATCAAGTGTCGACGGAGGAAGGAAATAGCCTTAGCTACTGTCCTCTTTTGTCCGGTCATGTTGTTCGAGCAGTTAAGCGATCCTGTACGCCAGCAGAGTGCTCTTGGCAGTATGGGTTCGAGTAACATCTGGGGTGTGAGTTTTCATTTGCATATAGTCCTAGTGACCATTCAGGCTTGTTCGTATTTATGTTCTTCACGTGTGCCCCCTAAAATGAGTTGATTTGTTAAAATACCATGCCCAAGATTACAAACCGAGTGCTGGCGGGGGGATGGAAATAGCCTCGGCTACCATCCTCTATTGTCCTGTCATATTGGTCGAGTGGTTAAGGGATCCTTTACGCCAGCAGAGTGCTCCTGGCAGTATGGGTTCGAGTCAGTTCTGGGGTGTGAGTTTTCAGTTGCATATAGCCCTGGGGACCATTCAGGCTTATTGTCATTTGTGTTCCTCACGTATGCCCCAAAAAATGAGGTGATTTGATAAAATACCATGCCCAAGATTATCAACCGAGTGCTGGTGGGGGGATGGAAATAGCCTCGGCTACCATCCTCTTTTGTCCGGGCGTGTTAGTGGAGTGGTAAAAGGGTCCTGTACGCCAGCAGAGTGCTCCTGGCAGTATAGGTTCGAGTCACGTCAGGGGTGTGAGTTTTCAGTTGCAGATAGACCTGGGGACCATTCAGGCTCGTTTGCATTTGTGTTCTTCACGTGTGCCCCCAAAAATGAGGTGATTTGATAAAGTAACATTCCCCAGATTACCAACTGAGTGCCGGCGGGTTGATGGAAATAGCCTCGACTACCATCCTCTTTTGTCTTATCGTGTTGGTCGAGCAGTTAAGGGATCCTGTATGCCAGCAGATTGCTCCTGGCAGTATGGGGTTCGAATCACATCTGGGGTGTGAGTTTTCAGTTGCATATAGTCCTGGGGACCATTCAGATTTGTTCTCTTTTGTGTTCCTCACGTGTGCCCCAAAAAATGAGGTGATTTCATAAAATATCATGCCCAAGCTTACCAACCGAGTGCCGGCGGGGGGACGGAAATAGCCTCAGTTACCATCCCCTTTTGTCCGATCGTGTTGGTCAAGCGGTTAAGGGATCCTCTACACCAGCAAAGTGCTCCAGGCAGTATGGGTTCGAGTCTGGGGTGTGAGTTTTCAGTTGCATATAGTTTTGGGGATAATTCTGGCTTGTTTGCATTTTTGTTCCTCACGTGTGCCCCAAAAAATGAGGTGATTTGATAAAATACCATGCCCAAGATTACCAACCGAGAGCCGGCATGGGGATCAAAATAGCCTCGGCTACCATCCTCTTCTGTTTGTTCGCGTTGGCCGAATGGTTAAGGGATCCTGTACGCCATCTGATTGCTCCTGGCAGTATGGGTTCGAGTCACTTCTGGGGTGTGGGTTTTCAGTTGCAAATAGTCCTGGGGACAATTCAGGCTTGTTTGCATTTGTGTTCCTCACGTGTGCGCCAAAAAATGAGGTGATTTCATAAAATACCATGACCAAGATTACCAAGCGGGTGACGGTGTAGGGATTTAAATAGCCTCGGCATCCATACTCCTTTGTCCAGTTGTGTTGGTCGAGCGGTTAAGGGATCATGCACCCCATCCGAGTGCTCCTGGCAGTATGGGTTCGAGTCACTTCTGGGGTGTGGGGTTTCAGTTGCATATAGTCCTGGGGACCAATCAGGCTTATTCGCATTTGTGTTCCTCACGTGTGCCCCCAAAAATGAGGTGATTTCATAAAATACCATGCCCAAGATTACCAACCGAGTGCCGGCGGGGGGATGGAAATAGCCTCGGCTACCATCCTTTTTTGTCCAGTGTTGGTCGAGCGGTTCAATGATCCTGTACATCAGCAGTGTTCTCCTTTCAGTATGGGTTCGAGTCATATTTTAAGTGTGAGTTTTCAGTTACATATAATCCTGGGAACCATTCAGGCTTGTTCGCTTTTGTGTTCCTCACGTGTGCCCCAAAAAATGAGGTGAATTGATAAGATATCATGCCCAAGATTACCAACCGAGTGCCAGCGGGGGGATGGAAATAGCATCGGCTACCATCCTCTTTTGTCCGGTCGTGTTGGTCGAGCAAAGAAGGGATCCTGTACGCCATCCGAGTGCCCCTGGCAGTATGGCTTTGAGTCACTTCTGCGGTGTGAGTTTTCAGTTGCATATAGTCCTGGGGACCATTCAGGCTTGTTCGCATTTCTTTTCTTCACGTGTGCCCCCAAAAATGAGGTTATTTGATAAAATACCATGCCCAAGATTTCCAACCGGGTTCCGACGGGGGGATGGAAATAGCATCGGCTACCATCCTCTTTTGTCCGGTCGTGTTGGTCGAGCAATTAAGGGATCCTGTACACCAGCAGAGTGCTCCTGGCAGTATTGATTTGAGTCACTTCTGGGGTAAGTTTTCAGTTGCATATAGTCCTGGGGACCATTCAGGCTTCTTCGCATTTGTGTTCCTCACGTGTGCCCCAAAACATGAGGTGATTTGATAAAATACCATGCCCAAGATTACCAACCGAGGCCCGGCGGGAGGACGGAAATAGCCTCGGTTACCATCCCCTTTTGTCCGATCGTGTTGGTCGAGCGGTTAAGGGATCCTGTACACCAGCAAAGTGCTCCAGTCCGTATGGGTTCGAGTCACTTCTGGCGTGTGAGTTTTCAGTTGCATATAGACTTGGGGATCATTCTGGGTTGTTTGCATTTGTGTTCCTCACGTGTGCCCTCAAAAATGAGGTGATTTGATAAAATACGATGCGCAAGATTACCAACCGAGAGCCGGCAGGCGGTTGGAAATAGCCTCGGCTACCATCCTCTTTTGTCTGGTCGCGTTCGTCGAGCGGTTAAGGGATCCTGTACGCCAGCAGAGTGCTCCTGGCAGTAGTGGTTCGAGTCACTTCTAGGGTGTGAGTTTTCAGTTACATATAGTCCTGGGGACCATTTAGGCTTGTTCACATTTGTGTTCCTCAAGTGTGCCCCAAAAAATGAGGTGATTTTATAAAATACCATGGCCAAGATTACCAATCGAGTGCTGGCGATGGGATGGAAATAGTCTCGACTACCATCCTCTTTTATCTGGTCGTGTTGGTCGGGCAGTTTAATGTTCCTGAACGACAGCAGAGTGCCCCTGGCAGTATGGGTTCGAGTCACTTCTGGGGTGTGAGTTTTCAGTTGCATATAGTCCTGGTGACCATTCAGGCTTGTTTGTACCTGTGTTCCTCAAGTGTGCCCCAAAAATGAGGTGATTTGATAAAATACCATTCCAAAGATTACCAATCAAGTGTCGACGGAGGAAGGAAATAGCCTCGGCTACTGTCCTCTTTTGTCCGGTCATGTTGCTCGAGCAGTTAAGCGATCCTGTGCGCCAGCAGAGAGCTCTTGGCAGTATGGGTTCGAGTCACATCTGGGGTGTGAGTTTTCATTTGCATATAGTCCTGGTGACCATTCATGCTTGTTCGTATTTATGTTCTTCACGTGTGCCCCCTAAAATGAGGTGATTTGTTAAAATACCATGGCCAAGATTACAAACCGAGTGCTGACGGGGGGATGGAAATAGCCTTGGCTACCATCCTCTTTTATCCTGTCGTATTGGTCGAGTGGTTAAGGGATCCTTAACGCCAGCAGAGTGCTCCTGGCAGTATGGGTTCGAGTCAGTTCTAGGGTGTGAGTTTTCAGGTGCATATAGCCCTGGGGACCATTCAGGCTTATTGTTCAATGATTCAATGATTCAATGATCAGCGGTTCAATGATTCTGTACGCCAGCAGAGTGCTCCTGGCAGTATGGGTTCGAGTCAATTGTGAAGTGTGAGTTTTTAGTTGCATATAGTCCTGGGTACCATTCTGGCTGGTTTGCATTTGTGTTCCTCACGTGTGCCCCAAAAAATGAGGTGATTTGACCAAATACCATGCCCAAGATTATCAACCGAGTGCTGGTGGGGGGATGGAAATAGCCTCGGCTACCATCCTCTTTTGTCCGGGCGTGTTAGTGGAGTGGTAAAAGGATCCTGTACGCCAGCAGAGTGCTCCTTGCAGTACAGGTTCGAGTCACGTCTGGGGTGTGAGTTTCCAGTTGCAGATAGACCTGGGGACCATTCAGGCTTGTTTGCATTTCAGTTCTTCACGTGTGCCCCCAAAAATGAGGTGATTTGATAAAATAACATTCCACAGATTACCAACTGAGTGCCGGCGGGTTGATGGAAATAGCCTCGACTACCATCCTCTTTTGTCTGGTCGTGTTGGTCGAGCAGTTAAGGGATCCTGTATGCCAGCAGATTGCTCCTGGCAGTATGGGGTTCGAATCACTTCTGGAGTGTGAGTTTTCAGTTGCATATAGTCCTGGGGACCATTCAGATTTGTTTGCTTTTGTGTTCCTCACGTGTGCCCCAAAAAATGAGGTGATTTCATAAAATATCATGCACAAGCTTAACAACCGAGTGCCGGCGGGGGGACGGAAATAGCCTCGGTTACCATCCCCTTTTGTCCGATCGTGTTGGTCGAGCGGTTAAGGGATCCTCTATACCAGCAAAGTGCTCCAGGCAGTATGGGTTCGAGTCACTTCTGGGGTGTGAGTTTTCAGTTGCATATAGTTTTGGGGATAATTATGGCTTGTTTGCATTTGTGTTCCTCACGTGTGCCCCAAAAAATGAGGTGATTTGATAAAATACCATGCCCAAGATTACCAACCGAGAGCCGGCAGGGGGATCGAAATAGCCTCGGCTACCATCCTCTTCTGTCTGTTCGCGTTGGCCGAATGGTTAAGGGATCCTGTACGCCATCTGATTGCTCCTGGCAGTATGGGTTCGAGACACTTCTGGGATGTGGGTTTTCAGTTGCAAATAGTCCTGGGGACAATTCAGGCTTCTTCGCATTTGTGTTCCTCACGCGTGCGCCAAAAATGAGGTGATTTCATATAATACCATGCCCAAGATTACCAAGCGAGTGCCGGCGGGGGGATTGAAATAGCCTCGGCTTCCATCCTCCTTTGTCCAGTTGTGTTGGTCGAGCGGTTAAGGGATCATGCACCCCATCCGAGTGCTCCTGGCAGTATGGGTTCGAGTCACTTCTTGGGTGTGGGGTTTCTGTTGCATATAGTCCTAGGGACCAATCAGGCTTGTTCGCATTTGTGTTCCTCACGTGTGCCCCAAAAAGTGAGGTGATTTCATAAAAAACCATGCCTAAGATTACCAACCGAGTGCCGGCGGGGGGGATGGAAATAGCCTCGGCTACCATCCTTTTTGGTCCAGTGTTGGTCGAGCGGTTCAATGATCCTGTACGTCAGCAGTGTTCTCCTGGCAGTATGGGTTCGAGTCAATTTTGGGGTGTGAGTTTTCAGTTACATATAATCCTGGGAACCATTCAGGCTTGTTCGCTTTTGTGTTCCTCACGGGTGCCCCAAAAAATGAGGTGAATTGATAAAATATCATGCCCAAGATTACCAACCGTGTGCCGGCGGGGGGATGGAAATAGCATCGGCTACCATCCTCTTTTGTCCGGTCGTGTTGGTCGAGCAGTTAAGGGATCCTGTACACCAGTAGAGTGCTCCTGGCAGTATTGATTTGAGTCACTTCTGGGGTGAGTTTTCAGTTGCATATAGTCCTGGGGACCATTCAGGCTTCTTCGCATTTGTGTTCCTCACGTGTGCCCCAAAACATGAGGTGATTTGATAAAATACAATGCCCATGATTACCAACTGAGTGCCGGCGGGGGAACGGAAATAGCCTCGGCAACCATCCTCTTTTGTCCGGTCGTGTTGGTCGAGCGGTTAAGGGATCCTGAATGCCAGAGGAGTGCTCCAGGCAGTATGAGTTCGAGTCACCTCTGGGGTGTGACTTTTCAGTTGCATATAGTCCTGTGGACCATTCAGGCTTGTTCGCATTTGTGTTCCTCACGTGTGCCCCCAAAAATGAGGTGATTTGATAAAATACCATGCCCAAGCTTACCAACCGAGGCCCGGCGGGGTGACAGAAATAGCCTCGGTTACCATCCCCTTTTGTCCGATCGTGTTGGTCGAGCGGTTAAGGGATCCTGTACACCAGCAAAGTGCTCCAGGCAGTATGGGTTCGAGTCACTTCTGGCGTGTGAGTTTTCAGTTGCATATAGACTTGGGGATCATTCTGGCTTGTTTGCATTTGTGTTCCTCACGTGTGCCCTCAAAAATGAGGTGATTTGATAAAATACGATGTGCAAGATTACCAACCGAGAGCCGGCAGGGGGTTGGAAATAGCCTCGGCTACCATCCTCTTTTGTCTGGTCGCTTTCGTCGAGCGGTTAAGGGATCCTGTACACCAGCAAAGTGCTCCTGGCAGTATGGGTTCGAGTCACTTCTGGGGTGTGGGTTTTCAGTTGCATATAGTCCTGGGGCCCATTCAGGCTTCTTCGCATTTGTGTTCCTCACTTGTGCCTCCAAAAATGAGGTGATTTGATAAAATACCATGCCCAAGATTACCAACCGAGTGCCGGCAGGGGGATGGAAATAGCCTCGGCTTCCATCCTCTTTTGTCCGGTCGTGTTGGTCGAGCGGTCAAGGGATCAAGCACGCCATCCGAGTTCTCCTGGCAGTATGAGTTCGAGTCACTTCTGGGGTGTGGGTTTTCAGTTGCACATAGTCCTGGGGACCATTCAGGCTTGTTCGCATTTGTGTTCCTCACATGTGCCCCAAAAAATGAGGTGATTTGATAAAATACTATACCCAAGAATACCAACCGAGTGCTGTTAGGGGGATGGAAATAGCCGCAGGTACCATCCTTTTTTGTCTGTTCGTGTAGGTCGAGCGGTTAAGGGATCCTGTACGCTATCAGAGTGCCTTCTGGCAGTATAGCTTCGAATCACTTGTGGGGTGTGGGTTTTCAGTTGCATGTAGTCCTGGGGACCATTCAGGCTTGTTCGCATTTGTGTTCTTCACGTGTGTTCCAAAAAATGAGGTGATTTGATATAATACCATACCCAAGATTACCAACCGAGTGCCGGCGGGGGATAGAAACAGCCTCGGCTACCATCCTCTTTTGTCCAAGCGTGTTGGTCGAGCGGTTAAAGGAACCTGTACGCCATCAGAGTGCTCCTAACAGTATGGGTTCGAGTTACTTCTGGGGTGTGAGTTTTCAGTTGTTTATAGTCTTGGAGACAATTCAGGATTGTTCGCATTTGTGTTGCTCACGTGTGCCCCAAAAAATGAGGTGATTTGACAAAATACCATGCCAAAGGTTACCAACCGAATGCTGGCTGGGGGGATGGAAATATCATCAGGTACCATCCTTTTTTGTCCGGTCATGTAAGTCGAGCGGTAAAGGGATCCTGTACTCCAGCAGAGTGCTCCTGGCAGTATTGTTTCAAATCAGTTCTGGGGTGTGAGTTATTAGTTGTATATAGTCCTGGAGACAATTCAGTATTGTTCGCATTTGTGTTCCTCACGTGTGCCCCTAAAAATGAGGTGATTTGATAAAATACAATGCCAATGATTACCATCCGAGTGCCAGCGAGGGGATGGAAATAGCCTCAGCTACCATCCTCTTTTGTCCAGTTGTGTTGGTCGAGCAGTTAAGGGATCCTGTATGCCAGCAGAGTGCTCATTGCAGTATGGGCTTGAGTCACTTCTGGGGTGTGGGTTTTCAGTTGCATATAGTCCTGGGAACCATTCAGGCTTGTTCGCATTTGTGATCTTCACGTGTGCCCCAAAAAATGAGGTGATTTGATAAAATACCATGCCCAAGATTACCAACCGAGTGCCGGCAGGGGGATGGAAACAGCCTCGGCTACCATCCTCTTTTGTCTGGTCGTGTTAGTCGAGCAGTTAAGGGATCCTGTACGCCAGCAGAGTGCTCCTGGCAGTATGGGTTCGAGTCACTTCTGGGATGTGGGTTTTCAGTTGCATATAGTCCTGGGGACCATTCAGGCTTGTTCGTATTTGTGATCCTTACGTGTGCCTCAAAAAATGAGGTGTTTTGATAAAATACCATGAACAAGATTACCAACCGAGTGCCGGCGAGGGGAAGGAAATAGCCTCGGCTACCATCCTCTTTTGTCCAGTCGTGTTGGTCGAGCAGTTAAGGGAATCTGTATGCCAGCAGAGTGCTCATGGCAGTATGGGTTCGAGTCACTTCTGGGGTGTGAGTTTTAAGTTGCATTTAGTCCTGGGGACCATTCAGGCTTTATCCCATTTGTGTTCCTTACGTGTGCCCCAAAAAATGAGGTGATTTGATATAATACCATGCCCAAGATTACCAACCGAGTGCCGGGGGGTGGATGGAAATAGCCTCGCCTACCATCCTCTTTTGTCTGGTCGTGTTGGTCGAGCAGTTAAAGGATCCTGTTCGCCATCCGAGTGCTCCTGGCAGTATGGGTTCGTGTCACTTCTGGGTTTTGGGTTTTAAGTTGCATATAGTCCTGGGGACCATTCAGGCTTGTTCGCATTTGTGTTCCTCATGGTGCCCCCAAAAATTAGGTGATTTGATAAAATACCATGCCCAAAATTACCAATCGAGTGCCAGCGGGAGGGATGGAAACAGCCTCGGCTACCAACCTCTTTTATCCGGACTTGTTGGTCGAGCGGTTTGGGGATCCTGTACGCCAGCAGAGTGCTCCTGGCAGTATGGGTTCGAGTCACTTCTGGGGGGTTGAGTTTTCATTTGCATATAATTCTGAGGACCATTCAGGCTTTGTCGCATATGTGTTCCTCACGTGTGCCCCAAAAAATGAGGTGATTTGATAAAATACCATGGCCAAGATTACCAACCGAGTGCCGGCAGGGGGATGAAAATAGCCTCAGCTACCATCCTCTTTTGTCCGGTCTTGTTGGTCGAGCGGTTAAGGGATCCTGTACGCCAGCAGAGTGCTCCTGGCAGTATGGGTTTGAGTCATTTCTGGGGTGTGGGTTTTCAGTTGCATATAGTCCTGGGGACCATTCAGGCTTGTTCCCATTTGTGTTCCTCATGTGTCCCCCCCAAAAATGAGGGGGCACATAACAATCATTACAACAACCACCACAACAACAAACACCACCTCCACTGCTACAGCCACAACAACAAAAATAACCACCACAACAACCACCGCAACAACCACCACTATAACCACCACCACCCCAACATCCACTACAAAAACAATAACAACAACATCCACAACCATCGCAACAACCACAACAATAACAACCACCACCTAAACAACCACCACCACAACAACAACAAATATTACAACAACCACCACCATAACAAACACCACCTCCCCTACTACAGCCACAACAACAAAAATAACCACCAAAGCAACTACCACCACAACAACCACGACCATAACCCCCACCAACCCAACATCCACTACAAAAACAACAACAACAATAACCACAACCATTGCAATAACCACAACAATAACAACCACCACCTCAACAACAACCACCACCAGAACCGACACAACTACAACCACCAGAACAACAAACACTACCACAACAACTACCACCTCAACAACTTCCACAACCACTACCACTACAACAAACTCCACCACAACAACATCCACAAATTCAACCACAACCACCACCACAACAACCACCACCACAACAACAACCACTACAACAACAACTACTACAACAACAACCACCAACACTACAAACACGGCTGTAACAAATACCACTACCACAACAACCACCAATACAACAACTACCACCACAACAACCAAATCCTCAATTACCACCACCACAAAAACCACCACAACAAAATCAACCAATGCAACAACAACCATCGCAACAAAAACCACCACAACCACCATAACGACAACAACATCAACAACAACAACCACAACAACAACCATCACCTCACCCACCACCACAGCAACAACCACCCACACAACAACAACAACAACAACAACCACAACAACAACAACCACAAAAAACACAACAACAACCACCACCACAACAACTTCAACCACAACAACTACCACATGAACAACCACAACAAAAACGACCATCACAAAACCCACCATAACAACAACCTCCACAACAACAATCTACACCAAAACAATTGCACTAGAACAACCACTACAACTACCACCAAAACTACCACCACCAAAACCACCACCACAACAACAACAACAACCACAACAACCACCACATCAACAACCACTACCAAAACCACCATCACAAAAACCACCATCACATAAATCACCACCATTTCAACAACCACCCCCATATAAACAACCACCACCATATCAGCAACAATAACAGCTACAACCACCACCACAACCACCACCACGATCCCCACAACAACAACTACCACCAAAAAAACACCACAACAACAAAAATCACCACAACTACCAACACAACAACCACCACTTCAACCACTACCACAACTAGCACCATCACCAAAACCACCACAACAACCACCACTTCAACCACTACCACAACTACCACCATCACCAAAACCACCACAACAACAACCACTACCACAACCACTACGATCACAACAACCACGACTACAACATCCATCACCACAAGAACAACCGCCACATCAAACACAACCTCAACAAGAAGCACAACAACAACCACAACAACAACGAATACTACAGCAACAACCACAACAACAACCACCACAATAACAACTACAACCACAACAACTACAACTACAACAACAACTACCACCACTCCTACAATCACCACAACAACAACCAAAACCACAACATCAACCACCACCACCACAACAACCCCCAACCACAATAAATATCACAACCACCACAACAACAATTACCGCAATATCACTACCAACAAAAAACTGCTACCACAAAAACTACCACAACCACCACCACAACAACCACCAACAGAACCACCACCAACAGAACCACCCACCACCACAAGAACAACCACCACAACAACCACCATCACCAAAACCACTACCACAACAACCACCACCACAACAACCACCACCACAACAACAACTACCACAACAACCACCACAACAACCACCACAACAATAGCAACCACCACCACAAAAAACCACCACCACAGCCACCACTACAACAACACCACCACAACAACAACTATCATCACAACAACCACCTCTACAACAACCCTCACCACATCACCCACCACCACAACGACGACAACCACAACAACAACAAATACCACAACCACCACAAGAACAACAATTACCACAATATCACTACCAACAAAAAACTAATACCACAAAACTACCACAACTACCACCAACACAACCACCACCAACAGAACCACCACCACAAGAACAACCACCACAACAACAATCGCCACCACAACAACCACCACCACAACAGCTACCACAACAACTAATATTGGTTGTTGTGGTAGAACAACAACCACCACCACATCAACCAACAACAACCACCACAATATCAACCACTAACAAAACAAATACCACAACTACCACAATCACAATCACCACCACCAGAATCACAACAACAACAACAACAACCATTACAGTGACCATTACCTCAACCACCATCACACAACAACCATCACAAATACCACTACAACAACCACCACCACATCAATAACCCCCCACAGCAACCTTCACAACAACAACCACCACCGCAAAACCCACCACAATAACAAACAAACCAACAGCAACCACAAAAACCACAACCTCCGAAACAACAACAATAACCTCATCCACCACAACAGCAACCACCACAACAACAACTTTCATCATAAAAACACCATCACAACAGCCACCACTCTAACAACCACCACCACAACAACCACGTCAACAAAAACACTAAAACAAACACCACCACAACAACCACCACAACAACAATAATCACCACAACAACTACCAACACAACAACCACCATCACAACCACCAACACAACAACCATCACAACCATCACCACCACAACATCCATCACCAAAAGAACAACCACCACAACAACCATTATCACAACCATTACCTCAACAACAACCACCACAAACACTACCACAAAAACAACCATCACAACAACAACCATCACCACAAATACAGTCACAACAACCATCACAACAACCACCACTACAACAACCATCACCACAAGAACAACAACACATCAACCACCACAACAACAACAACCACGACAACAACTAATACTACAACAACAACCACAGCAATAACCACCACAACAACTACCACAACAACAACCATAACCACAAGAACAATCACGACATGAACCACCACAACAACCACAACCAATACTACAACAACAACAACAACCAATACTACAACAACAACCACAACCACTACAACAACAACCACCACAACAACAACGACGACTACAACAACCCCCATCACAACAACCACAACCTCAACTACAACAACCAAAACAACAACAACCACCACAACAACCATAACCACCACCACAACAACAATTTCCACAATATCAACTACCAACAAAAAACTACTACCACATAAACTACCACAACAACCACAACAACAACCCCTTACACAACCACAACCAAAAGAGCGACCACCACAAGAATTACAACCACAACAACCACCACGAGAACAACAACCACCCCAACAACCACCACAACAACAAACACCACAACATCCATCACAACAACAACCACAACAAACACCACCATCACAACAACAACAACTATTACCAAAAACACAACAACAACAACCACAACAACAACCACTACTACAACAACAACCACTACCACAACGACCACTAAAACCACAACCACAACAACAACCACCAACACAACAACAATTATCACAACCACTACCACACCTACCACGCAAAAACCACCTTCAAACATCCACTACCACCACCACCACAACCACCTCTACAACAACCATCATCTCCTCAATCACGACCACCACAACCACCATCACTACCTCAATTCTTTCTTCTTTTTTATGTATACTCTGCATGGTTAATTATTTACTCCTGATCCCACTCGTCGATCCATTTGTATTCACCTGACCAACTATTAGTTTAAAATATATTGTTCTGTACTGCTACATCACTTGAAAATGAACCATGTAGGTTCGAAATGTAGTGCGATTTTACAATTAGTGTAATACATTCGTCAGTTATTCAGTTCTTTTTGTTCACCTTGACTTTTGGTAAACTCTTCTTCCAGCTGAACCCTGACGCAAGAGCATTAGTAAGAGGGATATAGAAGCCCTAAATCAGATAATAATATATACGGAAATATGTTGTCATATTCAATGAGACATGCATAAAAGAAAACCTACTGCCAGTATACACCTATATATATATATATATATATATATATATATATATATATATATATATATATATATATATATATATATATATATATATGACCTTCTTAAGAAGGTCACTACCAAAGATACCTTACAAGCAGAACTTATTGCAGAAGGAGGAAAGAATCGAGGCAACTACAGAAGCACCATACTGTCCCCCGAGCTTAGAGCGGCAGCTAAAAGCCTTCGTGAGAACAAGGAGATAGTTGTCAGGAGAGGTGACAAGTCGCCAATATATGTCATTCTTAAAAAAGACGAATATCTGGCGAAAATGAACATCATACTCTCTGACCAAACTAAGTTCCAAAGGGTAACGAAGGACACTACAGCCGAATTAAAAGCAAAGGTCAACAAACTGATCGAAACTGTGAACGCCAAGAAATCCGGGCTCCACCTGCCAAAGATCATTGGGGAATATAAACCTGGATATGCGTATGGAAATGTCAAGACACACAAGCCTGGAAACCCACTTCGGCCAATCATTAGCCAGATACCCACACCCACGTACAGATTGGCAAAGCGACTCAACGGCCTGCTGACTCCTTATGTTCCTTGCGCCTTCAGCCTGAAGTCTCCAAAGGAATTTGTGGACTTACTGCGGGGCGCACGGGCCACAGGGATAAGAGCCTCGTTGGACGTAGAATCGCTGTTTACCAACGTACCTGTGGACGAGACAATCGGAATGATAGCCGACAGAGTGTATCGTGATCCAGCCTGTACTCCTCTTGACATGCCAGAAAGTATTCTGAGGAAACTACTCCAAGCTTGTACTAAAGAGGCACCCTTCTTGAGCCCGGATGGGCATATGTATAAGCAAGTAGATGGGGTCGCTATGGGTTCTCCCCTAGGTGTCCTGTTTGCAAACTTCTACATGGGTACCATCGAGCAAAAAGTCTTAGTCGACATGAACTTGAAACCGGCCATATACTGCAGGTATGTTGACGACATTTTTACACAGGTACCTGATGTCAGACATCTGCAGGAGCTGAAGGAGGCATTTGAGCAGAGTTCCGTGCTGCGTTTCACTTACGAGACGGAAAAGGATGGGAAGCTGCCTTTTCTAGATGTAACAGTCATGGAAAAGGGCGGAGGTTTCCACACTGCAGTCTACACAAAGGAAACAAACATAGGAATGTGCCTAAATGCCAACAGCGACTGCCCTGACAGGTACAAGAGGAGTGTTGTTAACGCATACGTCGACCGTGCTCTCAGCCACAGCTCAGAATGGAAGCAAGTCGACGAAGAACTCTGTAGGGTAAGGCAGGTTCTAGTCAATAACGGCTTCTCCAATGGTTTCATCGAAGACATCATAAGAAGGAAAGTGAAAAGCCATGCAACCTCCGAAGAGACAACTAACACAACACCTATACCCCCTATTAGACTATTTTACAGGAACTTCTTTTCCACAGCTCATAAAACAGAGGAAAGGGTCCTGAAAGATATTGTTAATAGAAACGTTATCCCTACAGACAAAAATCAGAGGATACAACTGACGATTTACTATAAAACCAGAAAAACGGCCAGCCTACTCATGAGAAACTCTCCAGACACGAAACAGAACGCTTTAAAAGAGACTAACGTCGTCTATGCCTTCAAATGCCCACTTGGGGACTGTAAGCTCCAAAAAACCCAGTATATAGGCAAGACAACAACATCTCTTTCTAGGCGTTTAACGATGCATAAACAACAGGGCTCCATTAAGGAACATATAATCTCTTCCCATAACCAAACCATCGCCAGAGAAATCCTAGTAAACAACACAGAAATCATCGATAGATACAGCGATAGCAGGCGGCTTGACGTTTGCGAGGCACTACACATCAAGAAGTCAACACCAGCAATCAACAGCCAATTATTGCACAACTATATTCTACCCACCTCAAGACTCCGCTCCAATATAGAAGCATCAAGAAATATGGACCAATAGGCTTTCTACAAACACTTCTATTCAATATCCATTGTTTCGTGTTCTGTCTTGTGTTGATACTTTTAATACCCTATTAATATCCTCTAATGCCACATCATCCTTCCCACCTCACTCAAATGTAATGCCACATCACCCTTCCCACCTCACTCAAATGTAGATATAAAATCAGGGAAACGCAAGTTCTAATCAGTTGTGTATTTGTGAAGTCTTTGAAAATGTAATAAGTTTTACGAAACGCGCCCGTGTCGCGTCAGACTAGAAATAAAAATGAATTTTGGAGAAGTGATTTTTGATTTACCTCCAACAGTGAAGCATAATGTACGAAAGATTGAGAAAATTCGTGTTAGAATTATTAATCTTACTTTTTCGGTCATATTTAATAAAATATATATATATATATATATATATATATATATATATATATATATATATATATATATATATATATATATATATATATATATATATATATATATATATATATATATATATATATATATATATATATATATATATATATATATATATATATATATATATATAAGTATATATATATATATATATATATATATATATATATATATATATATATATATATATATATATATATATATATATATATATACATATATATATATATATATATATACATATATATATATATATATATATATATATATATATATATATATATATATATGTCGTACCTAGTAGCCAGAACGCACTTCTCAGCCTACTATGCAAGGCCCAATTTGCCTAATAAGCCAAGTTTTCATGAATTATTTGTTTTTCGACTACCTAACCTACCTAACCTAACCTAACCTAACCTTTTTGGCTACCTAACCTAACCTAACCTATAAAGATAGGTTAGGATAGGTTAGGTAGGGTTGGTTAGGTTCGGTCATATATCTACGTTAATTTTAACTCCAATAAAAAAAAATTGACCTGATACATAATGAATTGGGTAGCTTTATCATTTCATAAGAAAAAAATTAGAGAAAATATATTAATTCAGGAAAACTTGGCTTATTAGGCAAATCGGGCCTTGCATAGTAGGCTGAGAAGTGAGTTCTGGCTACTAGGTACGACATATGTATATATATATATATATATATATATATATATATATATATATATATATATATATATATATATATATATATATTGGTGTATACTGGCAGCAGGTTTTCTTTCAAACATGTTTCATTGAATATGACCGCATATTCTGTATTTATTATTTTCTGGCGTATATATACGAGGCGTTTGACATGCCATCTTCAATCTGGTGCCCCTAGGAATCACATGAGACAAGCCCATGACATTACTCTAACAAGAGAAATGTTGAACAAGAATACTTGCATAATAGACAAAACCCAAGATTCAAGAAGATTACAAATTCTTGAGGCAATTCACATAAGAATAGAGCGACCTACCATGAACACCCAAAACACGGAACTATTTACTCTACCCACCATGAGAGTAAGGACAAGACAAGAACATATCGATGCCAACACAGAAGACAATGTCCAACATAACAGGCCAATTACACTGGATTAATCTTTGTGTTTAGATAGGAGATGCCTCGTATGGGCCAATAAGCCTTCTGCAGCCCCTATGTTTATCCCTTATGTATCCCCCCATGTTTTCACCTTCATTGTATTATCACCTGACCTAATGTGGGTATAAAATCAACTAGTATTGTAAGATCTGTTCACTTGAGAATGAACCATGGAGGTTCGAAACGTCGTGCAAATTATACAAATAAGTGTAATACACTCTATAGTAAATCACTTCTTTTCTTCACCTTAAAAGTACGAAAATGAGTTTTGGAGAACTCCTATTTCAATTAAGCTCTGATGCTAAGAAAATAGTTAGAGGGATAGAAGCCCTAAACCAGAAAATAATAAATACAGAATATGCGGTCATATTCAATGAAACATATATACATATATATATATATATTGTGACGGTAACGCGTTGGTGTTCGGCTGTTCAAAGCTAGGGGTATGGCCTCGTCACATAGTATAAAAAAAAATAGAAAATCGGGAACTTCGTCTGTGGTAAGGTAAGGAGAAGACACACAAAACACAAGTAAATTTTAACAATGAAATTTTAATTACGTTAAATAAACAAAACATGAATAAAATGGACAAACAATTTCGTATAAGAAAATCAATCTTATAATAAGAATAATAAGAATAATTAAATGACACAATGAAAAGTTACGTTAAGACAAAATAACAAGAAGTGCAATAGACAAGTATATGAAAGGTGCTGGAATATTGGCTTTAAGCTATCACCTCTCTCAGTATACGTACGCTAAAGCTTACGTCTAGCAGGGAGAAGTGTTAACTGTGAAAGCACGGAATATTCTGAGGACTGAGGTCGTCGCGGCCCCAGACATCAAGTAGTATGGGGGGGGGGCGAGTGCAGTTGCAGCCAGACCGGCGACCAATCAGCGGGGAGCCGGCAGTAAGACAGGTAGTTTGGCGGTTTGAGTCTGAGCAGGTGTCCCTGGCTGCATACGTTTTGCTCTCTGGCAAACCTTGCTGGTGTTGTTGTCGTTGTTGGACATTTCTTCCATAGTAGTTTTATATAGTTGTAACGACGTAATTGTGGAGGGAAGAGCAGGCTCAATCTCTTGAAGGAGATTATTGTCACAACTCTCCCCCGAAGCCTGCGGTTCTGGAAGAAGTACGTCGTTATGTGGTGGAGTAATGGATGGAGTCGCTTCTACTTCATAAACTCTGGAGAGATCATGGGCTAAGATGTTGTCAGACTCTTGGTATAGCGTGTCTCCAGGTTGAATTTCTGCAGTTAGCAAGCCCATAGTAGAAGACGTTGAGATGGGAAGTGGGCGTACTGCAGGAGGTGTAGGGTGGTGTGGTCCGTGTTGATGGTGGACCGAGCACTTTTCAGGTGTGGAATGAAGTGCTGGAGCTTCAGGATGAGGAAGAGTAGCTCCTTGCCAATTGTTCCGTAGTTCCTTGTAGCAGTAGTCGCTGACAGGTGTATTCTCCTCGCCTCGTTGCTGCATCGCGACACCACCAACGTCGGTACCACTGGCGTCGACATGGAGGATGAAGGGCTTATCTGACGAGGTGAGAGTGGAATTAGAATAGGGCAAAGGAGCACGATGATTATCCTGAAAGCATTTGGGAAGATCATTAAGGATTTCGGAATTAGAAAGCGCTGACTCCTTGTCAGTGCTTTCGGGAGGAGAAGCTGGGATGGTCTCACTGTGGATGTAGGGTTCTGTGAAGGTAGAACAATTAGTCAGGACAGTGGGAGGAGTACCATTATATTGCTTCAGGAGGTTGACGTGGCACAGCTGGGTCTTCCGCCGCCTATCTGGAGTCTCTATTACGTAGTTGTTATTATTCCTGCACTCTTTGACGCAGTAGGGTCCTGAAAACCTGTTTTGTAAAGGTGAACCTGGGATAGGGAAATATGCAAGGACGAAGTCTCCCGGCTTGAATTTTCTTACTTTGCTGGTCTGGTCATAATGAGTCTTCATTCTCTCCTGGGCTTTCAATAGATTATCATGGGCAAAACGGTGGACTCTCTCTAGAATGTGTTGAAGGTTTTGAAGAAACTGGGGCACATTCTGATGCTCACTGAAGGTGGCATCTCTGAGAGAGTCTTTGAAAGCCTTAAGGGGAGTACGGCACTTACGGCCGTAGAGCATCTCATAAGGAGATACTCCTAGGGACTCATTGGGGAGACTTCTGTAAATACACATTATAAGGTCAATCTGCTTATCCCAATCCTTCGAGGTTTCACTACAAAACTTTTTCAAGAGTGCTTTGATTGTCTGATGACTACGTTCAAGAGAACCCTGTGAAGCAGGATGATAGGGGCTGGACAATACCTGTTTGATGTTGAACTCCTCCAGTGTCCTTTTGAAGAGATCACTGGTGAAGTTGGTACCACAGTCGCTCTGAATCTCCCTGGGAAATCCGTATTGAGTGAAGATCTTCAATAGATGTTTTATAACCGTAGCAGCCGTGATGTTCTTCACTGGAACTGCTATGGGAAATCTGGTGGTAGGACACAGGATGGTTAGGATGTAGGCGTTACCTGAACTGGTCCGAGGTAAAGGACCGACACAGTCTATTATGAGTCTGTGGAGAGGTTCCGCAGGCACCTGTATGGGAATCAGTGGCGCTCTGGGAATGGAGATGTTCGGTTTGCCTGCCATCTGACATGTATGACACTGTTTTACGTACTGTTTGACGTTATTTACCATACCTGGCCAGTAGTAGTCTTGACGAATTCCATGGTAAGTCTTGTTGAAGCCGTAGTGGGAGAGTGCTCCGTGGGCCAGGTGTAGAATAGTGGGCCGCAGGCTGGTGGGAATCACAAGTTGTTCGATGTTGGCCCAATCGTCCTCCTCCTTCAGTTTACTGGGTCTATATCTACGGTAGAGCAAGTCGTTCTCTAGGAAGAACCCAGGAATACTGTCGGGTTGAGTCTCAGCCTGGAAAAACAATGGTGTTAAAGTAAGATCTTCCCTCTGCAACTTACGGAACTCCAACTTGGTCAGATGCGGGGGTAGTTTCTGAGGGTCTTGAGGGACAGCGGTAGCAGTAGAGTCAGCTGGCTGTGGACGTGCGGCTTGTGCACGGGTGGTCACGAGAACCGGAGGAGAAACTTCATCACTCTCTTGAACCTCTGCTGGAACATACTCTAGAATAGGGTTACTTGGCACAGAGTTACACACCTGGGGTTTGTCCATGACGATCAGGTTGGTCGGTTGCAGGTCTTCTGCCAAGTCGTTGCCTAGGAGAAGTTGCACTCCAGGCATGGGAAAAGGCTTTTCCCTGACGGCGACTTGGACTTCCCCGTTCACGTAGGGACAATCCAGGTGGACTCTGGCGAGAGGGTATGGAGTGGTAGCAGTGAGGTCAGTGATGAAGACAGTTTCTCCGGTGTAGGTGATGTTGGGCACAGCCGACTTCAAGATGATCGATTGTAGAGCCGCTGTGTCCCTCAAGATCTTCAATTTGAAACGTCCCTCCGGATTTGAACCGTTGGCAGAGACAGTTCCAGTATACAGGTGGTTACTTAAAAGAGGAAGATCATTAACATTAACTCCAAAATTCATCACAGGCTTACCGGACTTAGGAGGAGTTGGTTTGGGTTTTTGTTGGTCAGTGGTTCCCTTGTATTGAGACTTGCCACACTTGTCTATGGTATGTCCATAGAGTCTACAATACTTGCAGTACAGTTGTGAACCAGCTTGATCGGGGCTCACTTTCTCGTAACTGTACCACGACTTCTTACTGGAGGATGGTTCGGGTGTCAGCCGGTGGATGAGGCTGTAAGTGTCAGCCGACTTAGCACACTTCAGGTAGTCGGTTTCTTCTTTATCTGCTAAGTAGAGGCGGACAGGAGGCGGCACACGTCTCAAGAATTCTTCAACAAGCATCAGGTTGACGAGTTCTGTAAAAGTAAAGACATGTGCTGCTTCCAGCCATTTCATGAAATACCTCCGTTTCGTGTTAGCAAACTCGAGGAAGGTAGTGGTACTTGCCTTCCGGTGGTCACGGAATTTCCTTCTATAACTTTCAGTAGAGAGGAGGTAGGCGTCCAACACTGCTTGTTTCAGAGTGTGGTAGTCATTCTCAGACGCCAAAGTACTGAGTGTGACTGCAGCTCTACCTGTAAGATGGACTCTGAGAAGTGTGGCCCATTGGTCGACAGGCCAACTGAGTTGATTAGCAAGGGTTTCAAAGGTGGTAAAGAACACATCAACTTCTGCTTCTACAAAGGATGGCATTAACTTACTTGCATGTGATATATTAAAACTGACGGGAAGATTGGCAGTAGCTTGCTGGCGTTGAGTGAAGTGTGAAGTTTCCAAGGCGATTTCTCGTTGACGACACTCTAGAGCCAGAGTCGCTTGTTGCTTGTCATGTTCGCGTTGCATCTCCAACTCGCGTTGTTTGGTTTCAAGCTGTACGCGTTCCCGCTCCTGGAGTGTTTCAAGCTGTACTCGTTCACGTTCACGGAGTAATGCGACCTCACGTTCGTGTTCTTCTCTCCTCAAGGCAGCTTCGCGTTCTTGTTCTTCTCTCCTCAAAGTAGTTTCACGTTCTTGTTCTTCTCTCCTCAAAGTAGTTTCACGTTCTCTGAGGGTGATTCCTCGTTCTTGTTCTTCCTTCCTCAAGGCAGTTTCACGTTCTCTGAGGGTGATTTCTTCCCTTCTTAAGGCCGCCTCACGTTCTTGTTCTTCTCTTCGTATGGCAGCTGCTTCCCTTTGCTGCTCACGTTCAATCTTGGCCAGCTCTAGTTTAAGTTTCATCGTTGCCAAGTCAGTTTTATCTGCAATATAGTAAGTTTCATGAGTTTCAGAGTCTATCTTACCTTGCTCTAAATAGTAATCCAGCAACAGGTTGTGTAGGTCATTTTTGTTGGCTTGGTAGGGAACTTCTAGTTGATACTCATGTGCAAGAGTTTGTAATTCAGTCTTCTTGGCACGACTTAAAGTCCCTATTTCACCTGCTGGATTTGCACGGAAAGCTTGGAGACGAAACATGGTGAAATTAGCAAATAAAGGTACACGAATATTCAATAGTTAATGTCAGAAACAGGACAACGTGGCAACTGATACCTATCCTGTGAGATCTTTAACAATTAAAGTTAAGTAAAAGATGTTAAATGATTAAATTAAATCAAGAGCGCAGGAAATCTTGTACCCGGTACTCATGTAAGAGGATAAGGGCAAGAAAATCCTACTAACAAATGAAACAGAGTTTCGAAAACAAATGAAACAGTTAAATGCCTCAAAAGTAAAATTGGTAGTCCAAGGATGTAGGCATACCTTGCCAAGTCTCTATAGGACATAAAGCAAGTTTTTCCTACTGAATTTAATATGATACTTACAGAATTTGCGAACTTTTGTGCTCTGAAAAAGTAAGCTAATTCCCTACCGTTGTATGTATCATCATCTCTGACTGACGTGTAGGGGTGCGAGGTGTCAACTGGTGACGAGAACTGCTGCTGAGGTCCCAATTCAGCAACTAAAGTTCGAGCTAGAGGAACTATGGCCCTCTTTGTCCCCCTACAGTCAGATTGCAGAAGATTGGGTACTCTTGACCCGGGGCAGACCACAGTACCAGGGTACCAATATGATGATCTGTCAAAAATGAGAAATATCCAAGGGACAAAGATGGTAAACACGAGTAATAACCAATGAAACCTTGGAGATGTTGTTGTCGTTGTTGGACATTTCTTCCATAGTAGTTTTATATATTTGTTGCGACGTATTTGTGGAGGGAAGAGCAGGCTCAATCTCTTGAAGGAGATTATTGTCACAACTCTCCCCCGAAGCCTGCGGTTCTGGAAGAAGTACGTCGTTATGTGGTGGAGTATTAGATGGAGTCGCTTCTACTTCATAAACTCTGGAGAGATCATGGGCTAAGATGTTGTCAGACTCTTGGTATAGCGTGTCTCCAGGTTGAATTTCTGCAGTTAGCAAGCCCATAGTAGAAGACGTTGAGATGAGAAGTGGGCGTGCTGCAGGAGGTGTAGGGTGGTGTGGTCCGTGTTGATGGTGGACCGAGCACTTTTCAGGTGTGGAGTGAAGTGCTGGAGCTTCAGGATGATGAAGAGTAGCTCCTTGCCAATTGTTCCGTAGTTCCTTGTAGCAGTAGTCGCTGACAGGTGTATTCTCCTCGCCTCGTTGCTGCATCGCGACACCACCAACGTCGGTACCACTGGCGTCGACATGGAGGATGAAGGGCTTATCTGACGAGGTGAGAGTGGAATTAGAATAGGGCAAAGGAGCACGATTATTATCCTGAAAGCATTTGGGAAGATCATTAAGGATTTCGGAATTAGAAAGCGCTGACTCCTTGTCAGTGCTTTCGGGAGGAGAAGCTGGGATGGTCTCACTGTGGATGTAGGGTTCTGTGAAGGTAGAACAGTTAGTCAGGACAGTGGGAGGAGTACCATTATATTGCTTCAGGAGGTTGACGTGACACAGCTGGGTCCTCCGCCGCCTATCTGGAGTCTCTATTACGTAGTTGTTATTATTCCTGCACTCTTTGACGCAGTAGGGTCCTGAAAACCTGTTTTGTAAAGGTGAACCTGGGATAGGGAAATATGCAAGGACGAAGTCTCCCGGCTTGAATTTTCTTACTTTGCTGGTCTGGTCATAATGAGTCTTCATTCTCTCCTGGGCTTTCAATAGATTATCATGGGCAAAACGGTGGACTCTCTCTAGAATGTGTTGAAGGTTTTGAAGAAACTGGGGCACATTCTGATGCTCACTGAAGGTGGCATCTCGGAGAGAGTCTTTGAAAGCCTTAAGGGGAGTACGGCACTTACGGCCGTAGAGCATCTCATAAGGAGATACTCCTAGGGACTCATTGGGGAGACTTCTGAAAATACACATTATAAGGTCAATCTGCTTATCCCAATCCTTCGAGGTTTCACTACAAAACTTTTTCAGGAGTGCTTTGATTGTCTGATGACTACGTTCAAGAGAACCCTGTGAAGCAGGATGATAGGGGCTGGACAATACCTGTTTGATGTTGAACTCCTCCAGTGTCCTTTTGAAGAAATCACTGGTGAAGTTGGTACCACAGTCGCTCTGAATCTCCCTGGGAAATCCGTATTGAGTGAAGATCTTCAATAGATGTTTTATAACCGTAGCAGCCGTGATGTTCTTCACTGGAACTGCTATGGGAAATCTGGTGGTAGGACACAGGATGGTTAGGATGTAGGCGTTACCTGAACTGGTCCGAGGTAAAGGACCAACACAGTCTATTATGAGTCTGTGGAAAGGTTCCGCAGGCACCTGTATGGGAATCAGTGGCGCTCTGGGAATGGAGATGTTCGGTTTGCCTGCCATCTGACATGTATGACACTGTTTTACGTACTGTTTGACGTTATTTACCATACCTGGCCAGTAGTAGTCTTGCCGAATTCCATGGTAAGTTTTGTTGAAGCCGTAGTGGGAGAGTGCTCCGTGGGCCAGGTGTAGAATAGTGGGCCGCAGGCTGGTAGGAATCACAAGTTGTTCGATGTTGGCCCAATCGTCCTCCTCCATCAGTTTACTGGGTCTATATCTGCGGTAGAGCAAGTCGTTCTCTAGGAAGAACCCAGGAATACTGTCGGGTTGAGTCTCAGCCTGGAAAAAACAATGGTGTTAAAGTAAGATCTTCCCTCTGCAACTTACGGAACTCCAACTTGGTCAGATGCGGGGGGAGTTTCTGAGGGTCTTGAGGGACAGCGGTAGCAGTAGAGTCAGCTGGCTGTGGACGTGCGGCTTGTGCACGGGTGGTCACGAGAACCGGAGGAGAAACTTCATCACTCTCTTGAACCTCTGCTGGAACATACTCTAGAATAGGGTTACTTGGCACAGAGTTACACACCTGGGGTTTGTCCATGACGATCAGGTTGGTCGGTTGCAGGTCTTCTGCCAAGTCGTTGCCTAGGAGAAGTTGCACTCCAGGCATGGGAAAAGGCTTTTCCCTGACGGCGACTTGGACTTCTCCGTTCACGTAGGGACAATCCAGGTGGACTCTGGCGAGAGGGTATGGAGTGGTAGCAGTGAGGTCAGTGATGAAGACAGTTTCTCCGGTGTAGGTGATGTTGGGCACAGCTGACTTCAATATGATCGATTGTTGAGCCGCTGTGTCCCTCAAGATCTTCAATTTGCAACTTCCCTCCGGATTTGAACCGTTGGCAGAGACAGTTCCAGTATACATGTGGTTACTGAAAAGAGAAAGATCATTAACATCAACACCAACATTCATCACAGGCTTACCGGACTTAGGAGGAGTTGGTTTGGGTTTTTGTTGGTCAGTGGTTCCCTTGTATTGAGACTTACCACACTTGTCTATGGTATGTCCATAGAGTCTACAATACTTGCAGTACAGTTGTGAACCAGCTTGATCGGGGCTCACTTTCTCGTAACTGTACCACGACTTCTTACTGGAGGATGGTTCGGGTGTCAGCCGGTGGATGAGGCTGTAAGTGTCAGCCGACTTAGCACACTTCAGGTAGTCGGTTTCTTCTTTATCTGCTAAGTAGAGGCGGACAGGAGGCGGCACACGTCTCAAGAATTCTTCAACAAGCATCAGGTTGACGAGTTCTGCAAAAGTAGAGACATGTGCTGCTTCCAGCCATTTCATGAAATACCTCCGTTTCGTGTTAGCAAACTCGAGGAAGGTAGTGGTACTTGCCTTCAGGTAGTCACGGAATTTCCTTCTATAACTTTCAGTAGAGAGGAGGTAGGCGTCCAACACTGCTTGTTTCAGAGTCGGGTAGTCATTCTCAGATGCCAGAGTACTGAGTGTGACTGCAGCTCTACCTGTAAGATGGACTCTGAGAAGTGTGGCCCATTGGTCGACAGGCCAATGGAGTTGATTAGCAAGGGTTTCAAAGGTGGTAAAGAACACATCAACTTCTGCTTCTACAAAGGATGGCATTAACTTACTTGCATGTGATATATTAAAACTGACGGGAAGATTGGCAGTAGCTTGCTGGCGTTGAGTGAAGTGTGAAGTTTCCAAGGCGATTTCACGTTGACGACACTCTAGAGCCAGAGTCGCTTGTTGCTTGTCATGTTCGCGTTGCATCTCCAACTCGCGTTGTTTGGTTTCAAGCTGTACGCGTTCCCGCTCCTGGAGTGTTTCAAGCTGTACTCGTTCACGTTCACGGAGTAATGCGACCTCATGTTCCTGGAGGGCGAGTCCACGTTCGTGTTCTTCTCTCCTCAAGGCGGCCTCGCGTTCTTGTTCTTCCCTCCGTATGGCAGCTGTTCGTTCTTCAATCTTGGCCAGCTCTAGTTTGAGTTTCAGCGTTGCCAAATCAGTTTTTTCTGCAATATAGTAAGTTTCATGAGTTTCAGAGTCTATCTTACCTTGCTCTAAATAGTAATCCAGCAACAGGTTGTGTAGGTCATTTTTGTTGGCTTGGTAGGGAACATCTAGTTGATACTCATGTGCAAGAGTTTGTAATTCAGTCTTCTTGGCACGACTTAAAGTCCCTATTTCACCTGCTGGATTTGCACGGAAAGCTTGGAGACGAAACATGGTGAAATTAGCAAATAAAGGTACACGAATATTCAATAGTGAATGTCAGAAACAGGACAACGTGGCAACTGATACCTATCCTGTGAGATCTTAAACAATTAAAGTTAAGTAAAAGATGTTAAATGATTAAATTAAATCAAGGGCGCAGGAAATCTTGTACCCGGTACTCATGTAAGAGGATAAGGGCAAGAAAATCCTACTAACAAATGAAACAGAGTTTCGAAAACAAATGAAACCGTTAAATGCCTCAAAAGTAAAATTGGTAGTCCAAGGATGTAGGCATACCTTGCCAAGTCTCTATAGGACATAAAGCAAGTTTTTCCTACTGAATTTAATATGATACTTACAGAATTAGCGAACTTTTGTGCTCTGAAAAAGTAAGCTAATTCCCTACCGTTGTATGTATCATCATCTCTGACTGACGTGTAGGGGTGCGAGGTGTCAACTGGTGACGAGAACTGCTGCTGAGGTCCCAATTCAGCAACTAAAGTTCGAGCTAGAGGAACTATGGCCCTCTTTGTCCTCCTACAGTCAGATTGCAGAAGATTGGGTACTCTTGACCCGGGGCAGACCACAGTACCAGGGTACCAATATGATGATCTGTCAAAATGAGAAATATCCAAGGGACAAAGATGGTAAACACGAGTAATAACACGGAGGGAGAGATGACCAATTAAGAGTATGACTGAGGCCAACAGTCACCACGTAATCCAAAGTTGTCTCACCTTCACCATATGTTACTCTCGTAATGCACAATACACCGCACCTTATAAAAAACGAAATTGAATATGAAAAATAGTAAAGCTACGTTAACAAAGTTAAATACGCTTACCATAAATTACCACTTGGCACCAGTACCTGAGTGAAGCTCCTAGGACAGGCCCCCATATAATATGTGACGGTAACGCGTTGGTGTTCGGCTGTTCAAAGCTAGGGGTATGGCCTCGTCACATAGTATTAAAAAAAAATAGAAAATCTGGAACTTCGTCTGTGGTAAGGTAAGGAGAAGACACACAAAACACAAGTAAATTTTAACAATGAAATTTTAATTACGTTAAAGAAATAAAACATGAATAAAATGGTCAAACAAATTCGTATAATAAAATCAATCAATCAAAATAATAAGAATAATTAAATGACACAATGAAAAGTTACGTTAAGACAAAATAACAAGAAGTGCAATATTCAAGTATGAGAGGTGCTGGAATATTGGCTTTAAGCTATCACCTCTCTCAGTATACGTACGCTAAAGCTTACGTCTAGCAGGGAGAAGTGTTAACTTTGAAAGCTAATATAATATGTGACGGTAACGCGTTGGTGTTCGGCTATTCAAAGCTAGGGGTATGGCCTCGTCACATAGTATTAAAAAAAATAGAAAATCGGGAACTTCGTCTGTGGTAAGGTAAGGAGAAGACACACAAAACACAAGTAAACTTTAACAATGAAATTTTAATTACGTTAAATAAACAAAACATGAATAAAATGGACAAACAATTTCGTATAAGAAAATCAATCAATCAAAATAATAAGAATAATTAAATGACACAATGAAAAGTTACGTTAAGACAAAATAACAAGAAGTGCAATAGACAAGTATGAGAGGTGCTGGAATATTGGCTTTAAGCTATCACCTCTCTCAGTATACGTACGCTAAAGCTTACGTCTAGCAGGGAGAAGTGTTAACTGTGAAAGCACGGAATATTCTGAGGACTGAGGTCGTGGCGGCCCCAGACATCAAGTAGTATGGGGGGGTGGAGTGCAGTTGCACCCCGACCGGCGACCAATCAGAGGAGCCGGCAGCAAGACAGGTAGTTTGGCGGTTTGAGTCTGAGCAGGTGTTCTTGGCTGCATACGTTTTGCGCTCTGGCAAACCTTGGAGATGTTGTTGTCGTTGTTGGACATTTCTTCCATAGTAGTTTTATATAGTTGGATCGACGTATTTGTGGAGGGAAGAGGAGGCTCAATCTCTTGAAGGAGATTATCGTCACAACTCTCCCCCGAAGCCTGCGGTTCTGGAAGAAGTACGTCGTTATGAGATGGAGTCGCTTCTACTTCATAAACTCTGAAGAGATCATGGGCTAAGATGTTGTCGGAATCTTGGTATAGCGTGTCTCCAGGTTGAATTTCTGCAGTTATCAAGCCCATAGTAGAAGACGTTGAGATGAGAAGTGGGCGTGCTGCAGGAGGTGTAGGGTGGTGTGGTCCGTGTTGATGGTGGACCGAGCACTTTTCAGGTGTGGAGTGGAGTGCTGGAGCTTCAGGATGAGGAAGAGTAGCTCCTTGCCAATTGTTCCGTAGTTCCTTGTAGCAGTAGTCGCTGACAGGTGTATTCTCCTCGCCTCGTTGCTGCATCACGACACCACCAACGTCGGTACCACTGGCGTCGACATGGAGGATGAAGGGCTTATCTGACGAGGTGAGAGTGGAATTAGAATAGGGCAAAGGAGCACGATTATTATCCTGAAAGTATTTGGGAAGATCATTAAGGATTTTGGAATTAGAAAGCGCGGACTCCTTGTCAGTGCTTTCGGGAGGAGAAGCTGGGAAGGTCTCACTGTGTATGTAGGGTTCTGTGAAGGTGGAATAGTTAATTAGGACAGTGGGAGGAGTACCATTATATTGCTTCAGGAGGTTGACGTGGCACAGCTGGGTCTTCCGCCGCCTATCTGGAGTCTCTATTACGTAGTTGTTGTTATTCCTGCACTCTTTGACGCGGTAGGGTCCTGCAAACCTGTTTTGGAAAGGTGAACCTGGGATAGGGAAGTATGCAATTCGAAGTCTCCCGGCTTGAATTTTCTTACTTTGCTGGTCCGGTCGTAATGAGTCTTCATTCTCTCCTGGGCTTTCAATAGATTATCATGGGCAAAACGGTGGACTCTCTCTAGAATGTGTTGAAGGTTTTGAAGAAACTGGGGCACAATCTGATGCTCACTGAAGGTGGCATCTCTGAGAGAGTCTTTGAAAGCCTTAAGGGGAGTACGGCACTTACGGCCGTAGAGCATCTCATAAGGAGATACTCCTAGGGACTCATTGGGGAGACTTCTGTAAATACACATTATAAGGTCAATCTGTTTATCCCAATCCTTAGAGGTTTCACTACAAAACTTTTTCAAGAGTGCTTTGATTGTCTGATGACTACGTTCAAGAGAACCCTGTGAAGCAGGATGATAGGGGCTGGACAATACCTGTTTGATGTTGAACTCCTCCAGTGTCCTTTTGAAGAGATCACTGGTGAAGTTGGTACCACAGTCGCTCTGAATCTCCCTGGGAAATCCGTATTGAGTGAAGATCTTCAATAGATGTTTTATAACCGTAGGAGCCGTGATGTTCTTCACTGGAACTGCTATGGGAAATCTGGTGGTAGGACACAGGATGGTTAGGATGTAGGCGTTACCTGAACTGGTCCCAGGTAAAGGACCGACACAGTCTATTATGAGTCTGTGGAAAGGTTCCGCAGGCACCTGTATGGGAAACAGTGGCGCTCTGGGAATGGAGATGTTCGGTTTGCCTGCCATCTGACATGTATGACACTGTTTTACGTACTGTTTGACGTTATTTACCATACCTGGCCAGTAGTAGTCTTGACGAATTCCATGGTAAGTCTTGTTGAAGCCGTA
This sequence comes from Procambarus clarkii, assembly GCF_040958095.1. Classification (NCBI taxonomy): domain Eukaryota; kingdom Metazoa; phylum Arthropoda; class Malacostraca; order Decapoda; family Cambaridae; genus Procambarus; species Procambarus clarkii. The sequence goes on from NC_091183.1 coordinate 20,079,123, forward strand.
GTGGGAGAGTGCTCCGTGGGCCAGGTGTAGAATAGTTGGCCGCAGGCTGGTAGGAATCACAAGTTGTTCGATGTTGGCCCAATCGTCCTCCTCCGTCAGTTTACTGGGTCTATATCTGCGGTAGAGCAAGTCGTTCTCTAGGAAGAACCCAGGAATACTGTCGGGTTGAGTCTCAGCCTGGAAAAACAATGGTGTTAAAGTAAGATCTTCCCTCTGCAACTTATGGAACTCCAACTTGGTCAGATGCGGGGGGAGTTTCTGAGGGTCTTGAGGGACAGCGGTAGCAGTAGAGTCAGCTGGCTGTGGACGTGCGGCTTGTGCACGGGTGGTCACGAGAACCGGAGGAGAAACTTCATCACTCTCTTGAACCTCTGCTGGAACATACTCTAGAATAGGGTTACTTGGCACAGAGTTACACACCTGGGGTTTGTCCATGACGATCAGGTTGGTCGGTTGCAGGTCTTCTGCCAAGTCGTTGCCTAGGAGAAGTTGCACTCCAGGCATGGGAAAAGGCTTTTCCCTGACGGCGACTTGGACTTCCCCGTTCACGTAGGGACAATCCAGGTGGACTCTGGCGAGAGGGTATGGAGTGGTAGCAGTGAGGTCAGTGATGAAGACAGTTTCTCCGGTGTAGGTGATGTTGGGCACAGCCGACTTCAAGATGATCGATTGTAGAGCCGCTGTGTCCCTCAAGATCTTCAATCTGAAACGTCCCTCCGGATTTGAACCGTTGGCAGAGACAGTTCCAGTATACAGGTGGTTACTGAAAAGAGAAAGATCATTAACATCAACACCAACATTCATCACAGGCTTACCGGACTTAGGAGGAGTTGGTTTGGGTTTTTGTTGGTCAGTGGTTCCCTTGTATTGAGACTTACCACACTTGTCTATGGTATGTCCATAGAGTCTACAATACTTGCAGTACAGTTGTGAACCAGCTTGATCGGGGCTCACTTTCTCGTAACTGTACCACGACTTCTTACTGGAGGATGGTTCGGGTGTCAGCCGGTGGATGAGGCTGTAAGTGTCAGCCGACTTAGCACACTTCAGGTAGTCGGTTTCTTCTTTATCTGCTAAGTAGAGGCGGACAGGAGGCGGCACACGTCTCAAGAATTCTTCAACAAGCATCAGGTTGACGAGTTCTGCAAAAGTAGAGACATGTGCTGCTTCCAGCCATTTCATGAAATACCTCCGTTTCGTGTTAGCAAACTCGAGGAAGGTAGTGGTACTTGCCTTCAGGTGGTCACGGAATTTCCTTCTATAACTTTCAGTAGAGAGGAGGTAGGCGTCCAACACTGCTTGTTTCAGAGTCGGGTAGTCATTCTCAGATGCCAGAGTACTGAGTGTGACTGCAGCTCTACCTGTAAGATGGACTCTGAGAAGTGTGGCCCATTGGTCGACAGGCCAATGGAGTCGATTAGCAAGGGTTTCAAAGGTGGTAAAGAACACATCAACTTCTGCTTCTACAAAGGATGGCATTAACTTACTTGCATGTGATATATTAAAACTGACGGGAAGATTGGCAGTAGCTTGCTGGCGTTGAGTGAAGTGTGAAGTTTCCAAGGCGATTTCACGTTGACGACACTCTAGAGCCAGAGTCGCTTGTTGCTTGTCATGTTCGCGTTGCATCTCCAACTCGCGTTGTTTGGTTTCAAGATGTACGCGTTCCCGCTCCTGGAGTGTTTCAAGCTGTACTCGTTCACGTTCACGGAGTAATGCGACCTCATGTTCCTGGAGGGCGAGTCCACGTTCGTGTTCTTCTCTCCTCAAGGCGGCCTCGCGTTCTTGTTCTTCCCTCCGTATGGCAGCTGTTCGTTCTTCAATCTTGGCCAGCTCTAGTTTGAGTTTCAGCGTTGCCAAATCAGTTTTTTCTGCAATATAGTAAGTTTCATGAGTTTCAGAGTCTATCTTACCTTGCTCTAAATAGTAATCCAGCAACAGGTTGTGTAGGTCATTTTTGTTGGCTTGGTAGGGAACTTCTAGTTGATACTCATGTGCAAGAGTTTGTAATTCAGTCTTCTTGGCACGACTTAAAGTCACTATTTCACCTGCTGGATTTGCACGGAAAGCTTGGAGACGAAACATGGTGAAATTAGCAAATAAAGGTACACGAATATTCAATAGTGAATGTCAGAAACAGGACAACGTGGCAACTGATACCTATCCTGTGAGATCTTTAACAATTAAAGTTAAGTAAAAGATGTTAAATGATTAAATTAAATCAAGGGCGCTTTATGTCTCTATAGGACATAAAGCAAGTTTTTCCTACTGAATTTAATATGATACTTACAGAATTAGCGAACTTTTGTGCTCTGAAAAAGTAAGCTAATTCCCTACCGTTGTATGTATCATCATCTCTGACTGACGTGTAGGGGTGCGTCACCAGTTCTCGTCAACTGGTGACGAGAACTGCTGCTGAGGTCCCAATTCAGCAACTAAAGTTCGAGCTAGAGGAACTATGGCCCTCTTTGTCCTCCTACAGTCAGATTGCAGAAGATTGGGTACTCTTGACCCGGGGCAGACCACAGTACCAGGGTACCAATATGATGATCTGTCAAAAATGAGAATATTCAAGGGACAAAGATGGTAAACACGAGTACTAACACGGAGGGAGAGATGACCAATTAAGAGTATGACTGAGGCCTACAGTCACCGCGTAATCCAAAGTTGTCTGACCTTCACCATATGTTACTCTCGTAATGCACAATACACCGCACCTTATAAAAAAATGAAATTGAATATGAAAAATAGTAAAAGCTACGTTAACAAAGTTAAATACGCTTACCATAAATTACCACTTGGCACCAGTACCTGAGTGAAGCTCCTAGGACAGGCCCCCATATAATATGTGACGGTAACGCGTTGGTGTTCGGCTGTTCAAAGCTAGGGGTATGGCCTCGTCACATAGTATTAAAAAAAATAGAAAATCGGGAACTTCGTCTGTGGTAATGTAAGGAGAAGACACACAAAACACAAGTAAACTTTAACAATGAAATTTTAATTACGTTAAATAAACAAAACATGAATAAAATGGACAAACAATTTCGTATAAGAAAATCAATCAATCAAAATAATAAGAATAATTAAATGACACAATGAAAAGTTACGTTAAGACAAAATAACAAGAAGTGCAATAGACAAGTATGAGAGGTGCTGGAATATTGGCTATAAGCTATCACCTCTTTCAGTATACGTACGCTAAAGCTTACGTCTAGCAGGGAGAAGTGTTAACTGTGAAAGCACGGAATATTCTGAGGACTGAGGTCGTGGCGGCCCCAGACATCAAGTAGTATGGGGGGGGTGGAGTGCAATTGCAGCCCGACCGGCGACCAATCAGAGGAGCCGGCAGCAAGACAGGTAGTTTGGCGGTTTGAGTCTGAGCAGGTGTTCTTGGCTGCATACGTTTTGCGCTCTGGCAAACCTTGGAGATGTTGTTGTCGTTGTTGGACATTTCTTCCATAGTAGTTTTATATAGTTGGATCGACGTATTTGTGGAGGGAAGAGCAGGCTCAATCTCTTGAAGGAGATTATCGTCACAATATATATATATATATATATATATATATATATATATATATATATATATATATATATATATATATATATATATATATATATTAGTATATTTTGGTAGCAGTCTTTCCTGTAGACGTATATTATTAAATATGACCGAAAAAGTAAGATTAATAATTCTAACACGAATTTTCTCAATCTTTCGTACATTTCTTTTCACTGTTGGAGGTAAATCAAAAATCAATTCTCCAAAATTCATTTTTATTTCTAGTCTGACGCGACACGAGCGCGTTTCGTAAAACTTATTACATTTTCAAAGACTTTAGTTTACAAATACACAACTGAATAGAACTTATGCATCTCCGATTTTCTTTATATCTACATTTGAGTGAGGTGGATGGGGTGAGGTGGCATTAATAGGGTATTAATTTCATCAACACAAGACAGAACAAGACGTGGCATTAATAGGGTATTAATTTCATCAACACAAGACAGAACACGAAACAATGGGTATTGAAATGGAAGTGATTGTAGAAAGCCTATTGGTCCATATTTCTTGATACTTCTATATTGGAGCGGATTCTTGAGGTGGGTAGAATATAGTTGTGCATTAATTGGCTGTTGATTGCTGGTGTTGACTTCCTAATGTGTAGTGCCTCGCAAACGTCAAGCCGCCTGCTATCGCTGTATCTATCGATGATTTCTGTGTTGTTTACTAGGATTTCTCTGGCGATGGTTTGGTTGTGGGAAGAGATTATATGTTCCTTAATGGAGCCCTGTTGTTTATGCATCGTTAAACGCCTAGAAAGAGATGTTGTTGTCTTGCCTATATACTGGGTTTTTTGGAGCTTACAGTCCCCCAAGTGGGCATTTGAAGGCATAGACGACGTTGGTCTCTTTTGAAGCGTTCTGCTTTGTGTCTGGAGAGTTTCTCATGAGTAGGCTGGCCGTTTTTCTGGTTTTATAGTAAATCGTCAGTTGTATCCTCTGATTTTTGTCTGTAGGGATAACGTTTCTATTAACAATATCTTTCAGGACCCTTTCCTCTGTTTTATGCGCTGTGGAAAAGAAGTTCCTGTAAAATAGTCTAATAGGGGGTATAGGTGTTGTGTTAGTTGTCTCTTCAGAGGTTGCATGGCGTTTCACTTTCCTTCTTATGATGTCTTCGACGAAACCATTAGAAAAGCCGTTGTTGACTAGTACCTGCCTTACCCTACAGAGTTCTTCGTCGACTTGCTTCCATTCTGAGCTGTGGCTTAGAGCACGGTCGACATATGCGTTAACAACACTCCTCTTGTACCTGTCTGGGCAGTCGCTGTTGGCATTTAGGCACATTCCTATGTTCGTTTCCTTAGTGTAGCCTGCAGTGTGGAAACCTCCGCTCTTTTCCATGACTGTTACATCTAGAAAGGGCAGCTTCCCATCCTTTTCCATCTCGTAAGTGAAACGCAGCACGGAACTCTGCTGAAATGCCTCCTTCAGCTCCTGCAGATGTCTGACATCAGGTACCTGTGTAAAAATGTCGTCAACATACCTGCAGTATATGGCCGGTTTCAAGTTCATGTCGACTAAGACTTTTTGCTCGATGGTACCCATGTAGAAGTTTGCAAACAGGACACCTAGGGGAGAACCCATGGCGACCCCATCTACTTGCTTATACATGTGCCCATCCGGGCTCAAGAAGGGTGCCTCTTTAGTACAAGCGTGGAGTAGTTTCCTTAGAATATTCTCGGGTATGTCAAGAGGAGTACAGGCTGGATCACGATACACTCTGTCGGCTATCATCCCGATTGTCTCGTCCACAGGTACGTTGGTAAACAGCGATTCTACGTCCAACGAGGCTCTTATCCCTGTGGCCCGTGTGCCCCGCAGTAAGTCAACAAATTCCTTTGGAGACTTCAGGCTGAAGGCGCAAGGAACATAAGGAGTCAGCAGGCCGTTGAGTCGCTTCGCCAGTCTGTACGTGGGTGTGGGTATCTGGCTAATGATTGGCCGAAGTGGGTTTCCAAGCTTGTGTGTCTTGACATTTCCATACGCATATCCAAGTTTATATTCCCCAATGATCTTTGGCAGGTGGAGTCCGGATTTCTTGGCGTTCACAGTTTCGATCAGTTTGTTGACCTTTGCTTTCAATTCGGCTGTAGTGTCCTTCGTTACCCTTTGGAACTTAGTTTGGTCAGAGAGTATGAGGTTCATTTTCGCCAGATATTCGTCCTTTTTAAGAATTACATATATTGGCGACTTGTCACCTCTCCTGACAACTATCTCCTTGTTCTCACGAAGGCTTTTAGCTGCCGCTTTGAGCTTGGGGGACAGTATGGTGCTTCTGTAATTGCCTCGATTCTATCATCCTTCTGCAATAAGTTCTGCTTGTAAGGTATCTTTGGTAGTGACCTTCTTTTGTGTCTCGAGGTCGAATATGTCGTCCAACAGAATTTCCAACTCTACTTTCCGGGCCATCTCACTCGGTCTGGACATAACGTGACAGTTTATGCCCAGATTTAGGAGAGTGACTTGGTCCTCAGTGAGGTTAATTCCTGCAAGGTTCAGGAAGCCATCTCTTGGTCGTGGAATTGCCATAGGTCCGCCATATAATGTTGTAAGTTTCTTGATAATCCTTGTTTCAGTGCTGAGGTGATGTCGGTCTGTGAGGATGTCGAGGTGTTGTTCAATTCGGGATCGGATACTTTCGTCGATGTTGCAATTTCTCCACTCGTTTGTAGCATGAAGTAGTTGCGTTTTGTTGTCTTTAATTTCATTCTCTGCCTTGTATATCTGATCACGAATCAGATCCTAGCGATATTTTATCGTGAAGGCTTGATTCCTTGCTGCTGGGTCGTGCGCTTTAATATTAGTATATTTTGGTAGCAGTCTTTCCTGTAGACATATATTATTAAATATGACCGAAAAAGTAAGATTAATAATTCTAACACGAATTTTCTCAATCTTTCGTACATTTCTTTTCACTGTTGGAGGTAATTCAAAAATCAATTCTCCAAAATTCATTTTTATTTCTAGTCTGATGCGACACGAGTGCGGTTCGTAAAACTTATTACATTTTCAAAGACTTTAGTTTACAAATACACAACTGAATAGAACTTATGCATCTCCGATTTTGTTTATATCTACATTTGAGTGAGGTGGATGTAGTGAGGTGGCATTAATAGGGTATTAATTTCATCAACACAAGACAGAACAAGAGGTGGCATCAATAGGGTATTAATTTCATCAACACAAGACAGAACACGAAACAATGGGTATTGAAATGGAAGTGATTGTAGAAAGCCTATTGGTCCATATTTCTTGATGCTTCTATATTGGAGCGGAGTCTTGAGGTGGGTAGAATATAGTTGTGCATTAATTGGCTGTTGATTGCTGGTGTTGACTTCTTAATGTGTAGTGCCTCGCAAACGTCAAGCCGCCTGCTATCGCTGTATCTATCGATGATTTTTGTGTTGTTTACTAGGATTTCTCTGGCGATGGTTTGGTTGTGGGAAGAGATTATATGTTCCTTAATGGAGCCCTGTTGTTTATGCATCGTTAAACGCCTAGAAAGAGATGTTGTTGTCTTGCCTATATACTGTTTTTTTTGGAGCTTACAGTCCCCAAGTGGGCATTTGAAGGCATAGACGACGTTGGTCTCTTTTAAAGCGTTCTGCTTTGTATCTGGAGAGTTTCTCATGAGTTGGCTGGCCGTTTTTCTGGTTTTATAGTAAATCGTCAGTTGTATCCTCTGATTTTTGTCTGTAGGGATAACGTTTCTATTAACAATATCTTTCAGGAGCCTTTCCTCTGTTTTATGAGCTGTGGAAAAGAAGTTCCAGTAAAATAGTCTAATAGGGGGTATAGGTGTTGTGTTAGTTGTCTCTTCAGAGGTTGCATGGCGTTTCACTTTCCTTCTTATGATGTCTTCGACGAAACCATTGGAGAAGCCGTTGTTGACTAGGACCTGCCTTACCCTACAGAGTTCTTCGTCGACTTGCTTCCATTCTGAGCTGTGGCTTAGAGCACGGTCGACATATGCGTTAACAACACTCCTCTTGTACCTGTCTGGGCAGTCGCTGTTGGCATTTAGGCACATTGCTATGTTCGTTTCCTTAGTGTAGACTGCAGTGTGGAAACCTCCGCTCTTTTCCATGACTGTTACATCTAGAAAGGGCAGCTTCCCATCCTTTTCCATTTCGTAAGTGAAACGCAGCACGGAACTCTGCTCAAATGCCTCCTTCAGCTCCTGCAGATGTCTGTCATCAGGTACCTGTGTAAAAATGTCGTCAACATACCTGCAGTATATGGCCGGTTTCAAGTTCATGTCGACTAAGACTTTTTGCTCGATGGTACCCATGTAGAAGTTTGCAAACAGGACAAATAGGGGAGAACCCATGGCGACCCCATCTACTTGCTTATACATGTGCCCATCCGGGCTCAAGAAGGGTGCCTCTTTAGTACAAGCTTGGAGTAGTTTCCTTAGAATATTCTCGGGTATGTCAAGAGGAGTACAGGCTGGATCACGATACACTCTGTCAGCTATCATCCCGATTGTCTCGTCGACAGGTACGTTGGTAAACAGCGATTCTACGTCCAACGAGGCTCTTATCCCTGTGGCCCGTGTGCCCCGCAGTAAGTCAACAAATTCCTTTGGAGACTTCAGGCTGAAGGCGCAAGGAACATAAGGAGTCAGCAGGCCGTTGAGTTGCTTCGCCAGTCTGTACGTGGGTGTGGGTATCTGGCTAATGATTGGCCGAAGTGGGTTTCCAGGCTTGTGTGTCTTGACATTTCCATGCGCATATCCAGGTTTATATTCCCCAATGATCTTTGGCAGGTGGAGTCCGGATTTCTTGGCGTTCACAGTTTCGATCAGTTTGTTGACCTTTGCTTTCAATTCGGCTGTAGTGTCCTTCGTTACCCTTTGGAACTTAGTTTGGTCAGAGAGTATGAGGTTCATTTTCGCCAGATATTCGTCCTTTTTAAGAATGACATATATTGGCGACTTGTCACCTCTCCTGACAACTATCTCCTTGTTCTCATGAAGGCTTTTAGCTGCCGCTTTGAGCTCGGGGGACAGTATGGTGCTTCTGTAATTGCCTCGATTCTTTCCTCCTTCTGCAATAAGTTCTGCTTGTAAGGTATCTTTGGTAGTGACCTTCTTTTGTTTCTCGAGGTCGAATATGTCGTCCAACAGAATTTCCAACTCTACTTTCCGGGCCATCTCACTCAGACATAACGTGACAGTTTATGCCCAGATTTAGGAGAGTGACTTGGTCCTCAGTGAGGTTAATTCCTGCAAGGTTCAGGAAGCCATCTCTTGGTCGTGGAATTGCCATAGGTCCTCCATATAATGTTGTAATAGTGATGCCACCTCTTGTTCTGTCTTGTGTTGATGAAATTAATACCCTATTAATGCCACCTCACCCCATCTACCTCACTCAAATGTAGATATAAACAAAATCGGAGATGCATAAGTTCTATTCAGTTGTGTAATTGTAAACTAAAGTCTTTGAAAATGTAATAAGTTTTACGAAACGCGCTCGTGTCGCGTCAGACTAGAAATAAAAATGAATTTTGGAGAATTGATTTTTGAATTACCTCCAACAGTGAAATGAAATGTACGAAAGATTGAGAAAATTCGTGTTAGAATTATTAATTTTACTTTTTCGGTCATATTTAATAATATATATATATATATATATATATATATATATATGTCGTACACACACACACACAAACACATGTGTGTGTGTGTGTGTGTACTCACCTATTTGTGCTTGCAGGATCGAGCATTGACTCTTTGATCCCGCCTTTCCATCTATCGGTTGTATACAACAATGGCTCTGTTTCATTTCCCTATCATACCTAATTTTAAAAATATGAATTGAGTTTGCTTCCACAACCTGTTCCCCAAGTGCAGTCCATTTTTCCACTACTCTCACGGTAAAAGAAAACTTCCTAACATCTCTGTGACTCATCTGAGTTTCCCGTTTCCACCCATGTCCCCTCTTTCTGTTATTATTACGTGCGAACATTTCATCTATTTCCACTTTGTCAATTCCCCTGAGTATTTTATATGTCCCTATCATATCTCTTCTCTCCCTTCTTTTCTCTAATGTCGTAAGGTTCAGTTCCTTCAGACGCTCTCCATATCCCATCCCTCGTAACTCTGGGACAAGCCTCGTCGCAAACCTCTGAACCTTCTCCAGTTTCCTTATGTGTTTCTTCAGGTGGGGGCTCCATGATGGCGCGGCATACTCTAAGACGGGTCTCACGTAGCCAGTGTAAAGCGCCCTAAAAGCCTCCTCATTTAGGTTTCTGAATGAAGTTCTAATTTTCGCCAGTGTAGAGTACGCTGCTGTCGTTATCCTATTTATATGTGCCTTTGGAGTTAGATTAGGTGTCACATCCACTCCCAGGTCTCTTTCTCGAATCGTTACAGGTAGGCAGTTCCCCTTCACTGTGTACTGTCCCTTTGGTCTCCTATCACCTGATCCCATTTCCATAACTTTACATTTACTGGTGTTGAACTCCAGTAGCCATTTTCCTGACCATCTCTGCAACCTGTTTAAGTCCTCTTGGAGGATCCTACAATCCTCGTCTGTCACAACTCTTCTCATTAATTTTGCGTCATCCGCAAACATTGACATGTATGATTCCACTCCTGTAAACATATCATTTACGTAAATTAGAAAGAGGATTGGTCCCAGCACCGATCCTTGAGGTACTCCGCTTGTTACTGTTCGCCAGTCCGACTTCTCGCCCCTTACCATTACCCTCTTGCTCCTTCCTGTTAGGTAGTTCTTCACCCAATGTTAGGGCCTTTCCGCTTACTCCTGCCTGCATCTCAAGTTTGTATAGCAGTCTCATGTGCGGTACTGTATCAAAGGCCTTTTGGCAGTCAAGAAATATGCAGTCTGCCCAGCCTTCTCTATCCTGCCTTATCCTTGTTACTTTATCATAGAATTCTAAAAGTTTTTTTAGGCATGATTTCCCTGTCCAGAACCCTTGTTGGTGCTTGTTTACAAACTCAATGCTCTCCAGGTGCTCAACAAGTCTTAGCCTAATTATTCTCTCAAGTATTTTGCAGGGGATGTTTGTCAGTGATACGGGTCTGTAGTTAAGTGCCTCCTCCCTATCACCTTTCTTGAAAATCGGTACGACATTTGCCTCCTTCTTCCTCCTTCTCCTTCAACTGGGCAATTCTCCCGACATAAGTGACTCATTAAAGATCATTGCCAGCGGCACGCTGAGAGCCTGCGCTGCCTCTTTTAGTATCCACGGTGATACTTTGTCTTCTCCAACAGCTTTTGTTGTATCCAGTGTTGTCAACTGTTTCATTACCTCCTCTGCTGTCAACTCCATATCTGAAAGTCTTTCATCTAAGGTAATCGCTTCTAACAATGGGAACAGCTCAGGCTCGGTTGTGAACGCTCCATGGAAACTTGTATTCAGTACCTCGCAGATTTCCTTGTCGCTTTCTGTATATGCCCGTTCTGTTTTCCTCAGTCTTGTTACTTGGTCATTTACCGACATCTTCCTTCTTATATGGCTATGTAGTAATTTAGGTTGCTTTTTCGCTTTGATTGCAATATCATTCTCATAATTTCTTTCCGACACTCGTCTTATGTTAACGTAATCTTTCTTAGCTCTGTTACATCTAATGCTGTTCTCCTCTGTCCTTTGTCTTCTGTACCTCCTCCACTCCCTCCTGCTTCTCACCTTTGCTTCCTGACACTGTCTATTAAACCCTGGGTTATTATATTCCCTCCTGCTTTTTTCCTTTACTGTTGGAATAAATCTCTCTTCAGCCTCATTGCATTTCCATATGACTTGGTTCATCATACCTTGCACTGTTTTTCCTCTAAGTTCTTCCTCCCACTGCACTTCTCCCAGGTAGTCCCTTATCCTTCTGTAGTCCCCTTTTCTGTAATCAAGTCTCCTTTCCCGGACCTCTTGTCCTTTGGTCACAATTTTAAGCTCCATCATGTAGTCAAAGACTAGGACACAATGGTCACTGGCTCCTAGTGGTATTTTATGTTCAAACTGCTCGATGTCTTCTACATTCTGGGTGAAAATGAAATCTATTAGGCTGGGCGTATCCCCTCCTCTTTCCCTAGTATCTTCCTTCACATGATGTGTTAGGAAATTCCTGTCAATAACGTCTATCAGCTTCGCTTCCCAGGTCTCCTCCCCGCCATGGGGATTCCTCGTTTCCCAATCTATCTCTCCGTGATTTAGGTCCCTCATGACCAGCAGCTTCGCTCTCATTCTATGCGCTATTGTTGCTGCCCTCTGCAGTTCATCTATACATGCCTTGTTGCTGTCCTCGTACTCCTGCCTGGGCCTTCTACTGTTTGGTGGGGGATTGTAGAGTATCAAGATTACAATCTTCTTCCCATCCACTGTCAGAGTTTCATGTATGAAGCTCGTGCTTTCATTGGTACCCGGATTTTCCAGCTCATCAAACTTCCATTTCCGCTTTATTAGGAGTGCCACTCCTCCTCCCTGTCTCTGTGTCCTTTATTTTCTTATCACCTGGTACCCCTCTGGAAAGATTGCATCCGAGATTATGCCATATATTTTAGTTTCCACTATTGCCACTATGTCTGGGTCTGCTTCACTAACTCTTTCTTTTATCTCTTCTGTTTTTTTGGATACCAAATCAGCATTGGTGTACCAAACCTTGAGACTCTTCTTGGAAACTTCGGTGTCAGAGTTCCCCCTTTCACTGGGGGTCTTGGGGGGACTGGGGGGCGAGTAGGGGCTGTGGAGGTGACTGGGGGGTGCCTGGGAGTGCCTGGTAGGCAAATGGGGTCTGGGCATCTAGGGGGTAGGAAGGGCATAATGGGCCTAAAAGTTAGGGGTCTGAATAGCATAGTGGGGTTGAGAAATAGAGTGAGAATGAGAGTCAGATAGAGGTTGAGAGGTTGGGGGGAGAGGGATATTGAGGGCAGAGGGCTGAGAGGAGAATGGAGCATGGGTGCTGGGAGTGGAAGAGAGGGTGTATTAGTTAGGGGGGAATCGGGAGTAGGTGGGGGTTTTTGGGTAGAAGGGGGAGATGGGGGAAGGTGTTAGGGGGTCCCAAGGTGAGGGGGTTAAATGTGGTCTGGAGGTGCATAGGAGGGGTGAGTGTGTGTGTATGTGTGTGTGTGTGTGTGTGTGTGTGTGTGTGTGTGTGTGTGTGTGTGTGTGTGTGTGTGTGTGTGTGTGTGTGTGCGTGTGTGTGTGTGTGTAAATCACGAAAATAAACACGTGATTAAAAATGTGACAGTGTCAGACACAGAGGAAAATTGAAACAGGAATTTCCTTAAATACTTTCGTATATTAATACATCTTCAGAAGGAGTGATTTTACAGGATTGATGAAGATTAAGCCACCCAAAAGGTGGCACGGGCATGAATAGCCCGTAAGTGGTGGCCCTTTTGAGATATTACTAGTATGAAGGGCTGATACTCGAGATCTGTGGAGGTGCGACTGCACCCTGCATGACGGAGGATGTCTCCCGTCATTTTACAGGTCAAGAATTGGACATATATAGGCAGGAGAGAATGTTTGAGTGGGAATTAGGTGGACACAAATATGAGCCGCACAAGAAATGCTGAAGGCCTATTGGCCCATACGATGCAGCTCCTATCCATACCCACCAACAGGCCCACACATGGATTATAATAGCATAAGATAGTAAGTATTTACAATGAATTAGTGAGACAAAGGTGTTCCAATGATCCTACTCAAATCTCTCTTTAATTGATCTATCAAAAAAGGGGGTCTAAGATATATAAACCATTGCTAATGTTCAAATTACTTTTTTTGTAATCTGTATCAAAGCAAATTCAATTATGTTTCTGTTATAGGCGCTTTTACAATTCGTATTGAAGAGGCCATCTCCCAATCAATTTGGTGAGCATCATCTGACAGATGAACAAACAAAGCATTAGACAATTGGCCATGTCTTAAAGAGTATTTATGTTGCGAAATTCTACATTTCAAATCTTTAGATGTTTGCCCAACATAGAACTTATTACAGTCTTTGCAAAGTATTTTATAAATGACACAATTATCACTACGAGGGCTGTTTCTAACTAATAGTTCCGTTTCTAACGTACATATTATAATAATATATGCAGTGAAAAATTCTCCCAAAGAATGTGTTGTGTTTGCCATATTTCTCTGGGTTTGAGAATATTGTCAAGGCCTTGAAACTTTTTAATATACATGTATTGTTTAGCTATAAAAATACTGTTGTTAAGCTATTAGTCAGAAACAGCCCTCGTAATGATATTTGTGAACTGCATCAACTTGAAGTGATAGTGAGTCTTCTTCCGTGTTAATTTCCCTACCGATTTTTGTTTCATCTGCAAATTTGCAGATGTTGCTACTCAAACCAGAATCTAAATCATTTATATATATTATAAACAACAGAGGTCCCAGGACAGAGCCTTGAGGCACTCCACTAACAACATTATCCCACTCTGACTTAACCCCATTTATACTAACTCTCTGTTTTCTTTGGAATAGTCATGCCCTAATCCAACTTAATATAGCGCCCCCAATACCATGAGCCTCTATTTTTTTAATCAGTCTTTCATGTGGCACTGTATCAAAAGCTTTGCTAAAGTCAAGGTACACAACATCACAGTCCTTACCACTATCAACTGCCTCAACTATGCTGGAATAAGAAGATTGCAAATTTGTTAAACATGAACGGCCTTTTATAAAACCATGTTGCGACTCATTTATTAATTTATGTTTTTCAAGATGAAGACCAATTGTATTTGCAATTATTGATTCAAGTAACTTTCCCGCAATAGACGTTAGGCTGATAGTTTGACGCAAGTGATCTATCTCCTTTTTTAAAAATTGGTACCACATTAGTTACCTTCCATGACTCTGGCACTCTGCCTGACTCTATTGATTTATTAAATATGGTAGACAGTGGCTCGGAAAGCTCCTCTTTGCATTCTTTAAGCACCCTGGCAAACACTTCATCCGGCCCTGGGGATTTGTTCGGTTTTAGTTTTACTATTTGTTTAATTACATCATCCCTGGTAACTGCTAAACTAGTCAACCTGTCCTCGTCCCCACCTACACAGACTTGTTCGGCTGAAGGCATATTGTTATGTTCCTCTTTAGTAAATACAAATATAAATATTTATTAAAAATACTATTCATCTCCTCGTCATTATCCGTTATTTGACCTGTCTCAGTTTTTAATGGACCTATCCTTTTTCCTAGTCTTAGTTCGATATAACTGAAAAAACCCTTTAGGATTTGTCTTCGCTTGCCCTGCTATGTGAACTTCATAGTTTCTTTTTGCTTTCCTTATCTCTTTTTTAACATTTTTAACCAGTTGTGCGAATTCCTGTTCTAAACTGACTTCCCCATTCTTAATCCTTTTGTAACATATAATAATACTCCCCAAGCAGCAAATTCGTGGAGATGAAGGATGATCCTATGGCACGAATCGTGGGAAATATCATGTATGCATGTGTTAATCAGGAGCGATAGCTGATACATCAGCCCGGCTTGGAGGTCTCGTGCAAGCTGAAGGGGTGTCGCGGCATCTCTGGCTTCTCACCCCCCCCCCCCAACTCCCCCACCGCAAGATTCTGGTAGCGTCTAATTTTCAGATATTTTACTATCAGATGGTTGAGGAAGATATTTATTTATTTACATATTTCAATTTAAACTGATTTTAATAATGTTTTTTTAATGGTAAATTGTACTTTTAGACGGGAAGAGTTGCGTTCGCTAAAGA
Organism: Procambarus clarkii; assembly: GCF_040958095.1. Classification (NCBI taxonomy): domain Eukaryota; kingdom Metazoa; phylum Arthropoda; class Malacostraca; order Decapoda; family Cambaridae; genus Procambarus; species Procambarus clarkii. Next base: position 20,094,382 of record NC_091183.1, read on the forward strand.
ATTGATTAAATATGTCGACTTTGGCTGACATAATACTCTCCTATTATTTCCGAGAAGTCTCTCGAAATATTTTCTTAGAATGGTTAGTAATGTTAATAGTTGTGTGACATAACGACTCTAATCTGGTATGTCAGGGGTTAGTAATTTGGTGTCTGAAATTTCTGACAACATCAGACTCGCCAAACAATTGCACGAAATTGTGTAGGTTAGCTCTTTTCAACTCCTTGGTTACATAATATAAAGCCAGTTGAAATTTACTCAAGAAATTTAATATCTTCGGCAACGTTTTAAAGCCAGAAACTTAGCTTTGCGTTTCCTGACAAGTTTTAGAGATAGTGCAACTCTACCAGTACTCAAAATGTACTACGTTCAAGCAGTTAAGTCACTCATTGACTATGCTGATCCTGCTCTTACATCCCTCAGTGATAACCAATGGAAGAAACTCCAGAACAATGCTGAGAGCACCTATATGGACGTTCCAAGAGAATCTAAGAATAGAAACCTACTTACCAGCCTCAAAAAACAGGATCATATAAAGAATAGCCACCATAACAGCAAAACTTGTTGGAACTATAGCCTGACTGCCAATCAAAGTTAGCAAACACAGATCGCTTAACAGAAACCCTCAATATAAAACAAGTGCATGGACGGATAATCAGGTCAAGATTCTAGAGAAAGTGAACTTGAAATGTATCATTAAAACAAAGTAAAAGACAGACCATTTCAACACTTTTGGTAGCCCCCTCCATTGGAAGACTCGAGTCGAAAGATGATCATTGAAGGATTACCAGTTTAAAAATCAACATGTGACTCACAGAGGCTCAAAGCATTCGTAGAACAACAAACGGAAACCATCTCAAGAACGACAACTACTCTGCACGTTTAGATCAAGAAAGAGGTTCTGCTGGGCATCAGTTTACACTAACAACCATGAAGCTTACTAGAGCTTGAGTAGTGGGTGCTCAACATTGCAAACATAATTATATGCCATGGAGGATGCCATAAATTATGCAATTGAGAATAATTGGCATGATGTCATCATTCATAGCGACTCTAAATCTTCGCTCCAGGCATTGTTATCCAGCCAGCAGAGAGATAAAATACAACTCATGGCAGAAATCCTACAAATATAAAGAAAAGCACAAAATCTAGGGCTGACAATCACTTTAAATTAGATACCAAGTCACATTAGCATAGATAGTAATGAAAAGGCAGACCCACTAGCAAAAACTGCCACTGTTCTACCTGTTGTATAGGTAAAAATACCTCCAAGTTTTTCACAGATTATGAAGCAAATCAAAAAGAAAATACTCCCAACTATGAAAAGTCGCCACAGAGCCAGAGTAGCGGAAGGAAGATCCACTGCGATGTGGAACGAACAAGCCACTGAGTACTCCTCTTTGAAGCCTGGCAAAAAGATATCCAGAGACATTGCAGTAGCCATACACAGACTTGGTTACAAGTAACCAACCTATGAACATTTGTTCATGGTTACAGGTGTTCCTAAGAGGTAATTTAGTGATTAGGCTGGTAGATCTTGGTTGCATGTTGCTTCTGTTAACTGTCAACTTCCTCTATTTAGGTTCTTACATTAATTAATGTAAGGACATAATAATGTTTGTACAATTAATGTATTATATTCTTCTTTAACGAATATTAAGTAAAAAAGGAAGTCCGCTTTAACCCCTGTTTAATGTTATACTGTTAATCACTTAACGGATTACGATAATTAATGATCATAACATGAACTATCTTTTAGGGCTCTTTTAATTAAAATACGTTGTATATTGATCATTTATTCACAAAATATAATTTCAGCATAAATTATCAGAATAATCATAAATCATGAACAAACTGCATGAACAATTTGTGTAATTCACAGTCATTCCTGTCAACATTACCGACGATAATATAGTCAATGGGATTGTTGGTGTCAGTGTTACCCCTACTGATGTTATCACTCTCCTTCGCGATGTCATTATTGCTGTTGTTCTTGATATCACTGGTGTTGTTAGTGTCTCCATTGATGGTCTTTCTCCAGGCAGCAATGTCAGCCTGAAGACCCAGCAAGCGACTATAAGAGTCGCAGTCCAGAGCACACCGCGTGAAGGGGTCTGAGGGGGACGTCAGCAGCAATTGGACGAGTGTGGACTCGTCCACCACCATCTTGGACGAGTGCAGCAGCACCGGCGTCTCCATAACTGTTTGCGTCACGCTGTCCACGAACTGTTTGGGACACTCCATAGAATCCTCACAGGGCTTGGGAAAGTTTTTGAAACAGAATCCATACTCTGCTACTTCCTTGTTGAGGGAAGACAAAAACTGGGCGTGGTTTTGACGAAGAACTCTAGAAATACCTCTAGAAACATATGTTGATGATAATTCCTGATAAATGTTATCCAAATTTGAGAAGAGCCGTAAGTATTTGTCATCATACTCAATATTTAACACAGAGCGTATTGCAACTAGTGCAGACGTCATAGTAACCAGAGAAGCTGCAGCAGCCTGAGCAAGGCCAGGACCATCATATGCCACCTTGGTTGGTGATATTACCACAAGACACTCAAACAAACGAAAGATGGAATGAAATGCAAATTCAGTGTAGGAAGTATGCCTAGAACTTTCAAAAAACTTGTCTCGTGTTGCTATTGCCTTTTCCTTCATCAGTTGCACCATATGGTTGAGAAAGGATGCCTCTGGTCCGACCTTCAAGTTCCTCAGCTGGTCTTTTGCTGCAGTAGCAACAGCATCTAGGTGACTATATTTATTAAGGGTGTACAACACCTTCACGATAGAAAAAAAGAGGCTTGTATGCGATCCAACGGTCATGATGTGATTTAGGTCTATGTATGTTCCCGTGGCGACCAACCCGGCAGTCGCTTGACTGCCGGAGGTGGCATCCTGAAGATACGACTCTGGCCAAATACCGATAATGCGAAGCATTTCCAGACGTAAGTATGGATTGGGACATAGCCATTGATCAGAGAACATCCTTAGAACCCATGGCTTCATATTAGAATTTATTAGGTAATTCACTTCGTGTTCTGGCCTCCAGTACTTGATAAGCTCTACCATAACCCAGAGAACGTTCTCCCATTGATCCGTTATCCTGACCGAATTTGTCCCCATACACGAGGCTATTACTGATGTCCAAAAGAGACCAAGGCGAGCTTTATTCATGTATAACTCACTTAAGTTGGTATTAATAAAGTCATTTGCTGTGTCCAACACTTCTAAAAGTCGGTCAACACAGATTCTGGATGGGTTAATCTTAGATGCGGCCGTGAGAAATATTTCAAATTTTGCAATGTAATTATCGTTCATTCTCAAATGATAACAATTAGTCTTAACGAATAATTCAAAGAAAACAGGTGATGGTTTTTGAGTTGTTCAGTCAAATTTATTAACCATATTGATTGATGAAGATCTTTGATGGTTATGTGCTGTGCGCTGAGCTTGCATTTAAATCAACGGTCCTTACTATGTGGCTGCTGTCACAGGGGAGGATACTGCTTGACAGTTTAATTGTCATTTAATTGACCACGGATTGATGACTTATGAAGATTAAGACACTCAAGAGGTGGCAGGGGCATGAATAGCCCGTAAGTGGTAAAATTTTTGTTCAGTAAATGTATATAGTGCGTTGAAGTCGAATTTAATCGTCAGGCTGCTACCGCAGGGGAGGATACTCCTTTACACTATTTATGAGGGTATCCAGCTGCTGGACTCCTTTTTGGACCAGAAGAGCGGCAGTGTTGATGGCTTCAGGGTGGTTACTGCAAGATTCAGGAACTCTTAAAACTCTTCTAAGGTCGTTAGGTGCTTCACATTCCAGGAGATAGTGAAGCAGTGTTGACCTAGGATTGATTGATTGATAAAGATTAAGCCACCCAAGAGGTGGCACGGGCATGAATAGCCCTCAGGTGGTATAATTTTTGCTCCGTAAATCTATTCAGTGTGTTGAGGTCGCATTTAATCGTCAGGCTGCTATCGCGGGGGAGGATACTGCTTGCCAGTATTTATGAGGGTGTCCAGCTGCTTGACACCTTTTATGACCAGAAGAGTGGCTGTCTGGATGACTTCAGGGTGGTTACTGCAAGATTCGGAGACTCTTAAAGCTCTTCTAAGGTCGTTGGATGCTTCACTTTCCAGGAGAGAGTGAAATAGTGACTTTTCTGTGACTGTTGACCAAGGTTGTTGTTGTTGTTTAAGATTCAACTACTCGGAACAAAACGTTTCAAGTAGCAGGGGCTATGTTGAGTCCGTATTGGATTTACCTGGCATAGGATTAGAGTTGTAACTGTTAACCAAGGTTCGAGTTGCATATATTATATCATGGGGCGTGAGGTGGTGAGGCGGCGGCTTTAACGCTGTTTTTTTTTTTATTAGATTAAGCCACCCAAGAGGTGGTACGGGCATGAATAGCCCGTAAGTGGTACAATTTTTTTTTCTCAGTATTCTGAGGTTGCATTTAACCATCAAGCTGTTATCGCGGGGGAGGATACTGCTTCAGTCTTTATGAGGGTGTCCAGCTGCTGGACACCTTTGTTGACCAGGAGAGTGGCTGTGTTGATGGCTTCAGGGTGGCCACTGCATGATTCAGGAACTCTTAAAGCTCTTCTAAGGTCATTGGTTGCTTCACATTCCAGAAGATAGTGAAGTAATGACTTTTCTGTGACAGTTTGGCAGAAGATGCACTCTCTCTGTCGGGGTTCACCAATCTCCCAGTTGCATCTGTAACCTAGACGTAGTCTATATAACCTAACTGCTATTTCCCTGTGGATTCCTTTTGGGATATTTAACCTTTCTAATTTGGTTGCCTGAAGATACCATGTTGCAGATGGCGAACCCTCAGCTATTCTCTGGTGCAGGTAGGCTTTGTTGAGATGTGAGAGTTTTTTGGTGATGATGTTTTTTATGTTCTCTAGGCTGGGTTGAATTGTTTTATGTATCACTGGATGACGAGTTGCCAATTTAGCAATTTCATCAGCTTTTTCATTTAATGGGATTCCAATATGGGATGGGATCCAGTTTAAAGTTATGTTGAGTCCTTTGCCTTTAGCGACTGCTCCAAGATACAAAATGGTGGTAATTATTTCCACATTATCTTTCCACTGTTTTTGTCCTAGTATTTGAAGTGCAGTTTTTGAGTCTGTGTGTATGATTGCATTATGAGTGTTTTGTGCAATCACATATGCGAATGCCTGTTGTATGGCAAACAGCTCAGTTTGGGTTGATGATACTAGTCCTCCCAGTCTCCAATATGCCTGTACGCTGGTCGTGCAAAGAGCAGCGCCAGCACTCTCATATTCTGTGTCCACCGATCCGTCTGTGAAGATGTGGGTGGCTCCTGCTACTGCTATGCTATACATTTGCTCTTCTATTATGCGCCTTAGGATTGTCGGATCATAGGCAGCCTTTTTCATTGGGAGACTTTCTATTACTATTTTGAAAGTAGGCTCTTCCCACGGCGTGGAAGGAGTGTAATTTGGGTGTGGATGATCACCCTCTCTATCAAGAATCATGTTTTTTAAATGTAGTCTGTTTAGGACTTTTCCTGCTCTTGCAACCCAAGAGTTTCCATTGTTTTGGCCTAGTCCAACCACCAAGGCCTGCCGTACTGGGATTGGATCAGAAGAAATAATTATCTTACTGATAATTGTAGCTGTCCTTTGTGATATTCTTTCTTGTAGAGAGGGCAAACCCGTCTCCAGTCTAAGAGTTTCAAGCCTGGTCCACATGGGGGCTCCCAGTGCAGCTCTCATAACATTGTTTTGGGCAACTTCAAGCTTTTTCCACTGTTGGTGTGATAGATTTGTGAGTGCAGGTGCGGCATAATCGATCACTGATCTGACTGCCTCTACATAGTATGTGCGAAGGACTTGCAGATTGGCTCCTCCAGAAAGGGAGGTTAGCGACCTGAGGATTGCCGTCCGGGCCGCAGTTCGCTCTCTCAAGTAAGTGACCTCAGCATTAAAATTCATGTGTGTGTCCAGGATGATTCCTAGATACTGATAGGTGTCGACCCATTCTTTTGATTGACCCTGTACTGTGAGTTGGATGTTGGGCTTCGCAACGCTGGTTAGCTGAAGGCTACATAAGAGTATTAGAACATAAAACATATGAATGAAGGTAACTGCAGAGGGCCTATTGACCCATACTGTTGTTGTTTTAGATTTAGCTACTCAGAACGAAGTGTCCATGTAGCAGGGGCTATGGTGTGCCTGTAATTGAGATCAGTTATTCGCGATAACCTTGTTACAGTGATATTTGGGTCTAAGTTTAAAATGGAGGTGGGGATTCCTCCGTTTTCCCCGGTTTATTTTTCGCTTCTGTTTTAGTGCACTGGTTTTAGTCTTGTTTTAATAACATTATATTGGTGGCGGATGTAGATGCAGAATACTCACTAGTGAGCCCCATTCCTCAACGGGTTTTCTAATCATTGTAGTCGCGGTGGAATGTGTATCTAATGCAGCTGCTGTCGTTGGATAAATGTTGAGTCTGATGCGCAGGGCTTCAGTAGCTTCAGATTCCAGTGAGTAGTGCAAAAGTGGCGCCTCTGCTTCTGTTTCACAGATATGACACTCTTTAACTATTGGGTTCATTACTTCCCAGCAGCACTTGTAACCAAGCCATACCGATTCTGTGTATGGCTACTGCAATGTCTCTGGATATCTTTTTGCCTGGCTTGAAAGAGGAGTAACCAGTGGCTTGTTCATATCGGAATGGATCTTCCTTCTGCTACTTTGGCTCTGTGGCGACTTTTGATAGTTGAGAGTATTTTCTTCATGATTTTCTCCTTAATCTGTGAAAAACGTGGAGGTATTTGAACACGTACAGCAGGTACAGCAGTGGCAGTTTTTGCTAGTGAGTCTGCCTTTTCATTACCATCTATGCCCATGTGACTTGGCATCCAATTTAGGATGATTGACAGCCTTAGATTATGGACTTCTTTTTCTATACGTTGAATTTCTGTGAGGAGTTGTATTTTATCTCTGTGCTGACTGGATAACAATGCCTGGAGCGAAGACTTAGAGTCGGTATGAATGATGACATCATGTAAATTATTCTCAATTGTATAGTTTATTTACTCCTTCAGGGCAAAAAATTCTGTTTGCAATGTTGAGCACCCACTATTCATGCTCCAGTAAGCTTCATGGTTGGTAGTGTAAACTGCTGCCCCAGCAGAACCTCTTTCCTGATCAACTGATCCGTCTGTGAAGATGTGAGTCGTTGTAGGTCTTGAGATGGTTTCCATGTGTTGTTCTATTACTTCCTTGAGCCTCGGCGGGTCACATGCTTATTTTTTAACGGGTAATCCTTCAATGATTATCTTTAGACTCGATTCTTCCCATGGAGGAGGCTGCCGAAAGTGTTGACATGGTCTATTTTCTCCTTTGTTTTTAATGGTCCATTTCAATTCCTCTTTCTCTAGACTCTTGACCAGATTATCCATCCATGAGCTTGTTCTATATTGAAGGTTTTTCTGAAGCGGTCTCTGTATTCTGTCTTTGATTGACAGTCTGGCGGTGGTTCCAACAAGTCTTGCTGTTATGGTGGCTATCCTTTGTTTGATCCTGTTTTCTAATGCTGGTGATTTGGTTTCCATTCTTAGGTTCTCTCTACGCATCTATATAGGTGCTCCCAGCATTGTTCTGAGAGCATCATTTTGAGACACTTCCAGTTTCTCCCATTGTTTGTCACTGAGGGATGTAAGAGCAGGAGCAGCATAGTCAATGAGTGACCTAACTGCTTGAACGTAGTAAATTTTGAGTACTGGTAGAGATGCACCCTCTCTAAGACTGGTCAGGGAGCGAAAAGCTGAGTTTCTGGCTTTACAGCGTTGCCGAAGATATTCAATTTCTTGAGTGAATTTCAACTGGTTGTCTATTATGACTCATAGGTTTTGAAAAGAGGTAACCCACTTAATTTTATGTCCTTTTATTGCGAGTCTGATGTCTTGAGTTCTCATTTTAACGGCCATTGCCGTTCTCATTTTAATGGCCCATTCGAGGCAGCTCATATTTATATTCACCCATTCTCATTCATATATATGTCTAACTTACGCTTGAAAAAATCAAAGGATCCTACTTCTATTATGTTACATGGTAATTGTTTCCTCAAATCTACAACCTAGTTATCGAACCAGTATTTACCCCAGGTCTTTCCTAAATCTTAACTTATTCAATTTATATCCCATTGTGACAGTGTCAGACCACGAAGGAAGACCCATTGTTTCGTGTTCTGTCTTGTGTTGATACTTTTAACACCCTATTAATTTCTCCTTTATTATATTCATTCAAATGGTTGTCAAGGGCACTTGGTGTCAATTGCTGACTGGATAAATATTGTAAATCAATTACAAGGGTAAATCAACCCGTGCGCATTCGATTGCAGGATCTTTAGTCCTCTAATGTCTTTTAGAGGACTAAAGATCCCTCCTTTTGCCTTGCTTTTTCTTCCTCTTAGATTTCCTTCTCCTCACCTCTCTCTTGCCTGTTTATTGCCTTCATCTCCCTCGCTCATTTGACGGGAGACATCTCCCGTCACGCACAGTGCAGTCCCACCTCTACAGATCTCCTGTATCAGCTCTTGATACTGGTAATGGCTCAATAGGGCCACCACTTACGGGCTATTCATGCCCGTGCCACCTTTTGGGTGGCTTAATCATAATCAATCATTCATCCATTTGGTCCAGGCCTTGGTGGTTGGACTAGGCCAAAACAATGGAAACTCTTGTGCTGCAAGAGCAGGAAAAGTCGTAAACAGACTACATATAAAAAGCATGATTTTTGATAGAGAGGGTGATCATCCACACCCAAATTACACTTCTTCCGCACCGTGGGAAGAGCCTACTTTCAAAATTGTAATAGAAAGTCTCCCAATGAAAAAGGCTGCCTATGATCCGACAATCCTAAGGCGCATAATAGAAGAGCAAATGTATAGCATAGCAGTAGCAGGAGACACCCACATCTTCACAGACGGATCGGTGGACACAGAATATGAGAGTGCTGGAGCTGCTCTTTGCACGGTCAGCGTACAGGCATATTGGAGACTGGGAGGACTAGTATCATCAACCCAAACTGAGCTGTTTGCCATACAACAGGCATTCGCATATGTGATTGCGCAAAACACTCAAAATGCAATCATACACACAGACTCAAAAGCTGCACTTCAAATACTAGGACAAAAACAGTGGAAAGATAACGTGGAAATAATTACCACCATTTTGTATCTTGGAGCAGTCGCTGAAGGCAAAGGACTCAACATAACCTTAAACTGGATCCCATCCCATACTGGAATCCCATTAAAGGAAAAAGCTGATGAAATTGCTAAATTGGCAACTCGTCATCCAGTGATATATAAAACAATTCAACCCAGCCTAGAGAACATAAAAAACATCATCACCAAAAAACACTCACATCTCAACAAAGCCTACCTTCACCAGAGAATAGCTGAAGGTTCGCCATCTGCAACATGGTATCTTCAGGCAACCAAATTAGAAAGGTTAAATATCCCAAAAGGAATCCACAGGGAAATAGCAGTTAGGTTATATAGACTACGTCTAGGTTACAGATGCAACTGGGAGATTGGTGAACCCCGACAGAGAGAGTGCATCTTCTGCCAAACTGTCACATAAAAGCCATTACTTCACTATCTTCTGGAGTGTGAAGCAACCAATGACCTTAGAAGAGCTTTAAGAGTTCCTGAATCATGCAGTGGCCACCCTGAAGCCATCAACACAGCCACTCTCCTGGTCAACAAAGGTGTCCAGCAGCTGGACACCCTCATAAAGACTGTGAAGCAGTATCCTCCCCCGCGATAACAGCTTGATGGTTAAATGCAACCTCAGAATACTGAGAAAAAAAATTGTACCACTTACGGGCTATTCATGCACGTGCCACCTCTTGGGTGGCTTAATCTTCATCAATCATCAATCATCCATTAATTATATCCACACGAAACAATGGATATAAATTGGATAAGTTTAGATTTAGGAAAGACTTGGGTAAATACTGGTTCAGTAACAGGGTTGTTGATTTGTGGAACCAATTGCCGCGTAACATTGTGGAGGTGGGGTCCCTCGATTGTTTCAAGCACGGGTTGGACAAGTATATGAGTGGGATTGGGTGGTTATAGAATAGGAGCTGCCTCGTATGGGCCAATAGGCCTTCTGCAGTTACCTTTGTTCTTATGTTCTTATGTTCTTATCCATTTGGCCGACGGGAGACATCTCCCGTCACGCAGGGTGCAGTCGCACCTCCACAGATCTCCAGTATCATCTATTGATTCTGATAATGGCTCAAAAGGGCCTCCACTTACGGGCTATTCATGTCCGTGCCACCTTTTGGGTGGCTTAATCATCATCAATCAATCAATCAATCTCCCTCATCCAACGGATGCAGTGGTCTAGTCTGACACCACTCACCACACACCACAAGGAGCAGTGTGGTCACAATGCGACCCAAACGTCATAAGGTCAGAGCTACCCCACTTGACGGTCATGCTATCGAGAGAAGCAATATTTTAAAGGTCCTGAAAGACGTTACTGGCCTCAAACCCGCTGACATTAGTCAGTAAGGTGAAGATATCGTGCTCTTCTTTTCATGTGAAGAGGAGCTAGAAAAACTCCTGACTAACGATGCCATTCTTCGCAAAGAGCACCACCTACATCCTCACTTCTCACGTCAGTTCCTGGCCGGAAGAACTGTTTTTACCAGCAGGACTAGCCAGTGGATCGCTGACCGACCTCAACATCATATTAAGGACAATATCGAGGACGAAAATCCTAACCTGGCTGTATTAAACCTAGAGTTCTGCTACACCAAGAAAACATCAATGCAGATGTTCACCACCATAGCTGCGGCCACCCAGGCTGCAACACAAGGATTCTACTGCTTCGGCTTAAAAATACCATCCCACCAAATAAAAAAGGAACGATGCCATGAGATCCAGCAGTACTTTAAGTGTAACGAGCTCTCCCATCGGACCAACAAGTGTCAGCACCCTGTCCAGAGGTGCAGCCTGTGTGCACTGGACCATCACTACTCCATATGCAAGGCAACAGTCCATCGCTGCTTGCTCTGTGATGGCAATCACCCCGCAATTTCCTACCGCTGCCCCCGCAGACAGGAAAACATCAAGGCCCAGGTTGAAACCCAGAGAAACAACCCTTCTACCTCCTCGACCACAGCCCCAAGCGTTCAGCCCACCACCTTAGCTCCCACCGACCGACCAGAAGACTTTCCGGTCTTACCAACATCTGGCTCCTCCCAGCAGGCGACACAGCCTTTTTTGGGGGGACCCAAGGTCCCACAGGCTTCTTCACAGCCCCCTGCATCACGTGCAGGCATTATCCCTGGTCTTATTAGACTAGCGGAAAGGCTTGCAGGACCAGACAACCAGCTCTTTGTCAGTGAACTAAACGCATTATACATAGACAATGGCCTGGCCCCCATCATAGCCACTAGCGTAAATCTCACTGCCTCCTCTACCACTCCGGAGACTACCACCAGGACGACCGTGCGGTCAACTTCAACACCGACTCCAGAACCACCCATGACCCGTGCGACACAAACAGAGGTAATTCCTTCTCCAGCTCCCAACACTCCTACCATCACTATCTTAGCAGCCGCGCTAGCAGACGTGCTGTCTACAAACGATAACAGCACCACAAACGCTGCTGAAATAGCTACAACCACCAATCAACGACACCTAAGCCTACCTAAGTCTGCGAGGCGAAAAACAAAAAGCCCACTACGGAGGTTACGGACTCCTCAGACGAGGAAATCATAGTAGGAGCTCCACCGCCGCATCACAAATACGACACCTACACGGTTCAAGACTTCTTCATGCAGGCCACGTCACCAAATTCCAACGACAGCACTGCTCAGCCAAAGTCGCAGGCAAAGAAAAAACGGAAAACATAGCGGTCTACACTAACACCACCAGCTCCATAACTGGTATAGCCAGCTCTCCAGGCTGAAAACCATCATGAAGACCCCCATCCATCGCCAGATCTCTAGTATCTGCCACTGATACAGATAATGGCTCCAAAGAGCCTCCACTTACGGGCTCACCATAGCCCGTGCTTCTGGAACTTATTGTTCTGAGTAGCTGAATCTAAAACAACAACAACCTCGCTCATCGGCAGTCGCTGAGTGTAGCAGCACACAGTTACAGTCACACCCTCAGGTACTCTTTTAGTACAGTGTAGCCATGTCTCCCCAGGATATGACTTTCCTAATCATCCTTCTTGAATTATTAACGTTAGGACACAGTGATCTAGTAGCAAGAGCAAGGAAATTTGCTGAAGATGACCCAACCCTCAACGAACGACCGTGGCAATTTGAAGGCAACGGAAAGGCAAACAAACGAAGAAAAACCGAAGAAACGCCCAAAGAAACCAATTTAGAAGCCAACCGGGACTCATGAGCAGCACCCAAGGGAGCCGGTCGGCCGAGCGGACAGCACACTGGACTTGTGATCCTGTGGTCCCGGGTTCGATCCCGGGCGCCGGCGAGAAAACAATGGGCAGAGTTTCTTTCACCCTATGCCCCTGTTACCTAGCAGTAAAATAGGTACCTGGGTGTTAGTCAGCTGTCACGGGCTGCTTCCTTGGGGTGGAGGCCTGGTCGAGGACTGGGCCGCGAGGACACTAAAGCCCAGAAATCATCTCAAGATAACCTCAAGAAAATCATCTCAAGATAACCCAAACCAATGCCAAGGACCATCTTCAGAAGCAAAAAACGAGTAGATTGTCCCACTTATGCTTACATTGCCGCACTGGAAAAAGATAATCCAGGATCATATCTTAGAGCCAAGCTTGACGTCAGAGGTAGATACAACATATCCACAGGTAATCCGGATATAATCACAAACCTTAGGAACACAGAACACCTAGTGGAACTGAAACCAGAAGAAAAAATCACCAAAAGGATAGTACAAAATTTCCCGGTCGAAGTTCATGCAAACAGACTCTTAGAATGCCCAAATGTCACACCTGCAGAAAGATGCAAGCACAACAATATAGAAACAAGACAGGTCCTCGTAACAATAAAAGGACCTCGCATCAACACTCTGAGTGTTGGGATCTATGGTCAGTTCAGACTAAGGCTGTACAATCCAGAACCCATGCACTGTTACAGATGTCAGCGCTTCGGCCACCATAAAGATAGCTGCAGAGGCCTGGAATGATGTGGAGTATGCAGCGAGCTCCACAACACCGGCATATGCAAGAATCTGCATAAAGAAGGCAAACAAACGAAAGCAAAATGCCCAAACTGCGGGGATACACATCACGCCTGGAACAAAGGATGTCCAGAAAGAGTAAAAAGAATACAAGCTTTCGGATCAACCCAGCAACCCAAAGTCACAACTTCTAGACCACAATCGACCAGACTCTCAGTAAAAAGCCAGTGGTACACTCCTCGGCAAGACCGAATAACTGAAGATCAGCAACAGTCTAACGCACCAAATCCTTGTAGTCAGAGCAAGAACAGTGCCTCCAATAACTGGAGGAAACAAAGAAGCACTACTCCACAAGGCAACAGAATAGATCAGGGCAGCAAGGCGAATGTGCCTGCTGTTGCCTCCAGGACCTCCCAAGCAGAAGTGGTGGTCCCTACGTCATCAGGTGCCCCGGTGGCTGGATGTAGCGGGGACGCTTCGGCCCAACCAGGAGTCTCCTCACCCACCAAGAAGGGGGGGTCTCCGCTCCAGTCGGGAGGACGCGGGCCGTCGGGAAAATCAGCACTGTAAAAACCATGGACTCAATGATTCAACTATAATGGACAATCTCAAAATTATACAATGGAATATTCAAGGATTCAAAAACAAAGCACAAACACTCAGAGCAGTGCTTATCAAGGACAGCATTGATATTGTTCTACTTCAAGAAACACTCACCAGGACTGAAATAAATATCAATATCCAAGGATATCAAGGTTTCCACTGCCCTATGGCACAAGGTGGCACCAGAGGCATTTCAATTCTAGTAAGAAATCATATCAATGCCACGGCTATCATCTCTGGCGACTTCAACGCTCATAGTGAATTACTACTTGATTCACCAAGAACCGACGCCAACGGAAGACATTGAACACCTTTTGGATGAAGTGCCGGTAATCAGTCTGCTTAATTCGACAAAACCAACCCACACTGGTGGTGGGAAAGCTGGATCTCACGTTTGTTTCCACCAGTATTTATGAGTTGTGTCATTAGTCAGTGGATCATGTTCTGACCAGTGACCACTTTGCTACAAGAACAGTTAATAATATAGCACTACCTCCTAGACCTCCACCTCCCGAGCCCGGATGGGACTTTATCAAAGCAGATTGGACGAAGTTTCAAGAAGCTCTCGAAATTTGGCATCAAAACTACACTCCTCCAGACAACACCATAAGAAATGAAAAAAAATTTAGTAAATGCAATACATACAGCAGCAAATCACGCCATCCCCAAGAGGAAAACAATCACCCAACAACATAAGGACCATTGGTATTACTGTGATAGGATCAAAGAGCTACATAATGTGACTAAATCGTGCACGAAAGAATTTCAGTAGAGATAGAACCGAAGCTAATCTAGGACTTCTTAGAGCTGTCCGAGATCATGTGCACGAAGAAACAGCAAAAATCAGAGAAGAAAAATGGCTCAAGTGGTGTGCCAAGCTAAATCAACATAAATCCTTGGGCGACATCTGGAAGCAGATCAACAAGGCCAAAGGAAAATCGCCTCCTGCTCCGCTGCATCATGTTCATCCAGAGCAAGAAGCAGAAAGGTTAGCAAATCTATTTGCTTCAAGAGCCAGTTCCACTCCACTTCCTCAAGCAACTCTGACTCATCAACAAAGACTTCAAGCTGCAATTGGAAAAAAATAGATGATGCTTTAGCGTTACCTGACGAACTAGACCAATCTTTCAATCTGAAAGAACTCAGAAGTGCTACAAAGAAAACTAAAAATACAGCTCTAGGCGAGGACAAAATCACTTACAACATGCTAGCTAGGCTAGGAGAAAAAGGTGAAGAAGCCTTCTTGAATCTCATCAACTGAGTATGGGTGACAAGAACCCGACCACTCTCTTGGAACAGTGCAATTATAGTTCCCATTCCAAAACCTAAAGACCCAGGAAATCCAAGACCCATCTCATTAACAAGCTGTCTGGCCAAAACTGCAGAAAGAATGGCACTTAATCGAATTGAATGGAAAGTCAATCCACTACACCAAAATATATGTTTGCTTACAGAAAAGGTGTTGGAACCACAGAATGCCTTACCTCCCTCCTGGATCAAATCAATGACAAACCTGGAATCCTTATTTTTCTAGACCTTGAAAAAGCCTTCGAGTTAGCCAGTGCTCCAGCTACACTGTGCTGCCTTGTGGATAAGGAAATCAAAGGACACGCTTTTGCCTTTGCCAAAGGAAGCCTGCTTAACCGAGAAGCTAAAGTCAAATTCCAAGGAAAAACATGGACCTCAAAGAGGCTGGAAAAGGGAACTCCGCTGGGAGGAATACTAAGCCCCTTCCTTTTCAACTGTCTCATGGAACAATTCATGAAGCTCAAGCTACCAAAAGCCAAACTTCTTAACTATGCAGACGACTTTGTGGTCATCATCAATGGCAAAGGTGCAAGGAACCATGCACACAAATGCCTATATATTATCAGCAAGGAAGCGGAACGCATAGCAGTGAAAATAAACAGCAATAAAACAAAAGCAATGGCCTTTAAAATGAGAACCCAAGACATCAGACTCGCAATAAAAGGACATGAAATTGAGTGGGTTACATCTTTTTAATACCTAGGAGTCACAATAGACAACCAATTGAAATTCACTCAAGAAATTGAAAATCTTCAGCAATGCTGTAAAGCCAGAAACTCAGCTTTGCGCTCCCTGACCAGTCTTAGAGAGGGTGCATCTCTACTAGTACTCAAAATTTACTATGTTAAAGCAGTTAGGTCACTCATTGACTATGCTGCTGCTGCTCTTACATCCGTCAGTGATAACCTATGGGAGAAACTGAAAGTGTCTCTAAATGATGCTCTGAGAACAATGCTGGGAGCACCTATATGGACGCGTAGAGAGAACGTAAGAATGGAAACCAATTTACCAGCATTATAAAACGGGATGAAACAAAGGATAGCCACCATTGCAGCAAAACTCATTGGAACAACCGCCAGACTGTCAATCAAAGACAGCATATAGAGATCCTTTCAGAAAAACCTCCAATGTAGAACAAGCTCATGGATGGATAATCTGGTCAAGATTCTACAGAAAGTGGACCTGAAATGAACCATTAAAAACACAGGGGAAGATAGACCCTTATCAGCACTTTCGGCAGCCTCCTCCATGAGAAGAATCGAATCTAAAGATAATCATTGAAGGATTACCCGTTAAAAAATAAGCATGTGACCCGCAGAGGCTCAAGGAAGTAATAGAAGAACAAATGAAAACCATCTCAAGACCTTCAACGACTCGCATCTTCACAGACGGATCAGTTGATCAAGAAAGAGGTTCTGCTGGGGCAGCAGTTTACACTACCAACCATGAAGCTTACTGGAGCATGAATAGTGGGTGCTCAACACTGCAAACAGAATTATATCCCCTGAAGGAGGCAATAAACTATACAATTGAGAATTTTACCAAATCACCTGGGGACCATTCAGGCTTGTTCGCATTTGTGTTCCTCACGTGTGCCCCAAAGAATGAGGTGATTTGGTAAAATGCTATGCCCAAGATTACTATCCGAGTGCCGGCGGTGGGGTGGTTCAAATAGCCTCGGCTATCACCTCATTATGTCCGGTCGTGATGGTCAAGTGGATTAAGGCGTCTTGTACATACCAGTTGCGTTGCTTCTGGGAGTATGGGTTCGAGTCACTTCTGGGGTGTGAGTTTTCAGTTGCATATTGTCCTGGGGACCATTCAGGCTTGTTCGCATTTGTGTTCCTCACGTGTGCCCCAAAGAATGAGGTGATTTGGTAAAATGCTATGCCCAAGATTACTATCCGAGTGCCGGCGGTGGGGTGGTTCAAATAGCCTCGGCTATCACCTCATTATGTCCGGTCGTGATGGTCAAGTGGATTAAGGCGTCTTGTACATACCAGTTGCGTTGCTTCTGGGAGTATGGGTTCGAGTCACTTCTGGGGTGTGAGTTTTCAGTTGCATATTGTCCTGGGGACCATTCAGGCTTGTTCGCATTTGTGTTCCTCACGTGTGCCCCAAAGAATGAGGTGATTTGGTAAAATGCTATGCCCAAGATTACTATCCGAGTGCCGGCGGTGGGGTGGTTCAAATAGCCTCGGCTATAACCTCATTATGTCCGGTCGTGATGGTCAAGTGGATTAAGGCGTCTTGTACATACCAGTTGCGTTGTTTCTGGGAGTATGGGTTCGAGTCACTTCTGGGGTGTGAGTTTTCAGTTGCATATTGTCCTGGGGACCATTCAGGCTTGTTCGCATTTGTGTTCCTCACGTGTGCCCCAAAGAATGAGGTGATTTGGTAAAATGCTATGCCCAAGATTACTATCCGAGTGCCGGCGGTGGGGTGGTTCAAATAGCCTCGGCTATCACCTCATTATGTCCGGTCGTGATGGTCAAGTGGATTAAGGCGTCTTGTACATACCAGTTGCGT
This sequence comes from Procambarus clarkii, assembly GCF_040958095.1. Classification (NCBI taxonomy): domain Eukaryota; kingdom Metazoa; phylum Arthropoda; class Malacostraca; order Decapoda; family Cambaridae; genus Procambarus; species Procambarus clarkii. The sequence continues at coordinate 20,112,013 of NC_091183.1, forward strand.
TGCTTCTGGGAGTATGGGTTCGAGTCACTTCTGGGGTGTGAGTTTTCAGTTGCATATTGTCCTGGGGACCATTCAGGCTTGTTCGCATTTGTGTTCCTCACGTGTGCCCCAAAGAATGAGGTGATTTGGTAAAATGCTATGCCCAAGATTACTATCCGAGTGCCGGCGGTGGGGTGGTTCAAATAGCCTCGGCTATCACCTCATTATGTCCGGTCGTGATGGTCAAGTGGATTAAGGCGTCTTGTACATACCAGTTGCGTTGCTTCTGGGAGTATGGGTTCGAGTCACTTCTGGGGTGTGAGTTTTCAGTTGCATATTGTCCTGGGGACCATTCAGGCTTGTTCGCATTTGTGTTCCTCACGTGTGCCCCAAAGAATGAGGTGATTTGGTAAAATGCTATGCCCAAGATTACTATCCGAGTGCCGGCGGTGGGGTGGTTCAAATAGCCTCGGCTATCACCTCATTATGTCCGGTCGTGATGGTCAAGTGGATTAAGGCGTCTTGTACATACCAGTTGCGTTGCTTCTGGGAGTATGGGTTCGAGTCACTTCTGGGGTGTGAGTTTTCAGTTGCATATTGTCCTGGGGACCATTCAGGCTTGTTCGCATTTGTGTTCCTCACGTGTGCCCCAAAGAATGAGGTGATTTGGTAAAATGCTATGCCCAAGATTACTATCCGAGTGCCGGCGGTGGGGTGGTTCAAATAGCCTCGGCTATCACCTCATTATGTCCGGTCGTGATGGTCAAGTGGATTAAGGCGTCTTGTACATACCAGTTGCGTTGCTTCTGGGAGTATGGGTTCGAGTCACTTCTGGGGTGTGAGTTTTCAGTTGCATATTGTCCTGGGGACCATTCAGGCTTGTTCGCATATATATATATATATATATAAATATATATATATATATATATATATATATATATATATATATATATATATATATATATATATATATATATATATATATATATATATATATATATATATATATATATATATATATATATATATATAACTGTGTGAAAAAGTTTAAACCCGATTATTTTATATTCCGCTAATAGTTCTAGGTTATCTATATTAATCCCTGTTTCTGTAAATGTTGTTTTTGTACAGACAAGAGCATTTAAATCGTAGATTTTTTCTGTGATTCTTACTGTTCGTGTAATATACCTTAAGGGTATTACTATTTTGATGCCCTTCTCTCTCCCTGTTTCTTTTACCAATTATTTTTCCCCACCAACTCATGCTGTTATGGTCTCCTTTCCTCCATATCCATTCCTATACCAATATTTACTACCAGTTTAAATACAAACAAAACCCTCCAACCACAGATTCCAACGAGTTGGCAATAACCCCAGCGCTGGATAAATGGACCCCATTTCAAGTATTCATGTCATTCTTTCCATAGAATTCTTCCAAGTTATCAATAAATGATATTGCATTTGATTTACATCATTTGTTTAGTCGGCAATTGACACAGAGGGCCCTCGACACCCATTCATTTTTAACTCCCTTTCTTGGAAGAATGCCACATATTTTCAAGTTTCTTACCTTGCTTATAACTAATTTTATGTCTCTGTATGAGTTGCTCACTCCTAACTCGTTCTATATCATTTCAAGTATGTTCATTGACACAAGAAAGAAATACATCTCAAAGGGATCGAATAGCTTACGCAATTTCTACCCCCCCCCCCCCCTCTACTTCAAGTCCCTCCATGGGAGACATCTCCCGTCACACAGGGTGCAGTCGCACCTGCACAGATCTCCAGTATCAGCTCTTGATACTGGTAATGGCTCAAAGGGGCCACCACTTACGGGCTATTCATGCCCGTGCCACCTTTTGGGTGGCTTAATCTTTATCAATCATCAATCAAGTCCCTCTACACCACAGTTCACCCAGTGAGCCAACTCCACGCTGTCTCCTGTAGCACAGAGCATCACCTTCACTCAGCAGACACCACTCCTCAGTGAGCATTTGAATTAAATCATGGAATACGAAATGAATTGTGATAGATCCAGCAATGCTGCTCAGTGTAGGAAAAGAAAATCTATACTCGATACAAGTTCCAAAAATGACGGCGAGTGGAATCGTGTGACTAAGGCAAAGAGGACAAGCCACTCCATGACGACCCATCTTCCGACAAACACTCCAGCTTCTCCAGCTCTTCCAACTCCTCAGACTAAATCTGCACTGCCAGTCTTCAAAGTCCAGCATACCGAAAGTAAGTCTTCCTACGCTACTGTAGTGGACCTCGAAAAAGAGTACCTCCAGCTCCAGATCAGAGCAAAACCAAATCTCAGAGAAGAATATATTCTGAGGCCCAAAGACGAGTCGGCCGCAACGATTCTGAAAAATTACACAAAATGTGACCAGAGGATAAAATACGAAAACTCATTGTCCTCCACTATCCCTTGCATATGGCCCTTGACCATCTCGAAAAGCTGAACTATGTGATGTCAGCAGAGAGATGCCAGGAAACCCGACAAGTCCTTCTCATAGTAAGAGTATGGATCCCGGAGAAACTTGACTTTGGAATCTGGGACGTGTTCCAACACAGGCCTTACACCCCAGAACCCCTAAGATGCTTTAGATGTCAGAGATTTGGGCATCACAAAGATGGCTGCCAAGGCCCAGTGAGGTGCGGAGTCTGCAGTCAGCCCGACGACACAAAAATATGCATTGATAAACACAAGGCAAACCACCCTGTTCAGGCAAATTGCCCAAATTGCTCCAAGGAACATTATGCCTGGAACTTGAAATGCCCTGAAAGGCTCAGAGGCTTCAAACGAACCCAACCATGCCTACAGCAGAGGCGAAGCCCCCAGCAAAACTTATACCAGCTCCCCTGCTCACTAAAACCGTGTGGGGTCCACCCATTCAGGTAGAGGGGGCACACGGCCCTTCACCATCGGCCATGGTGAAGGGTGTGAAGACCTCCGTACAGGACAAAGAGATAGCTGGGGGCCACAAGAAACATGTTCAAAGCAGTCGCCCCCCATTGCATCCAGTAAGCACACTGGGGGCAATAAGAGTAGGAGTAACAATTCCAGTGTCAAAGTGATCATTGAGAAGGGTCAAAAAGTAACCAGACCCCAAACCTGCACAGCGTTAAATAGTGTTCCCGCAGAACTGGACGCTCTCTGGCCAATGCTCAAAACTTTGGTCACCGAATTGGTCGAAAGTCTGCTGTCAATACACAGTAACAAGCAAACCACAGAGACTCGGAAGACAATTGAGCACAAGCTCAAGAAATTCGAAAATATACTATCCTCACCTTCAAGAACGCAGGGTAGGAGACACCCCCCTAAAAAAACTGATAGAGTCCAGCTCGTCGAAAAGCGACGTTGATGAGTCAATTTCAGGTCCACTAAAAACCTATACACCAATTGCAACTTCCATGGCGTATTCATCTGACTCCATGGATACCACGGTAATGTCAGCAAATTCCAAGAACCAAGAGGTCTAAAAATTCTGCAATGGAACGCGCAAGGGCTCCACACATAATTGCAACACTTGCAATGCATAGCAGCAACCAAAGGCATAGACATCCTGATACTACAGGAGAGCTTGCTTCGAGCCGGATTAGAACCTAAAATCTCAGGCTATCGAGGCTTCTTCCTTCCATGGATCAACGGGCAATCCAGGGGATGTGCAATCTATGTAAAATGTGACCTGATCTCCAAGTCCATAACCAGCCCACCCAATTGTGGAGCAGGGACAGAGGTAATGGGAGTTACCATTGAGCTAAGATACGACAAACTTGAAGTGTTTAATGTGTACAGGTCTCCACATGCTGAAATGGATCTCTCTGTGTTATTTGGACACGCGACAACATCAAACACAATCATTTCTGGAGATTTTAATGCCCCTCATCGATTGGCACTGGGCTCGAACACAACAAATGAGGCCGGCATTCACATTGCATATCTACTAGACCAGCTTCCAGAAATCCAAATCCTAAACAATAATGAACCTACCCACATCCAAGAGGCAGATTAGACCTTACCTTCGTTTCAGCCTCCCTAAGAGATGCAGCAACATGGTCAGTTAAGCCCACACTCACAAGCGACCATTATGGGGTTCAAATTGATCTTCAGTTAGATCTGCCCACCCCACCTCCATCTGAAGCCTGGAACTTTGCTTTAGCAAACTGGGACCGATTTCAAAACCTCATTTCAGAGTGGCATAGAAACTATGGTCTTTCCAAAGACATTTATCAGGCAGAACAAGAATTTGTCAAAGCGATTCAAAGAGCAGCCAACCACTCATCCCACTGAAAAAACAGTCCACCGGACACCATAAAGATCATTGGTAGTATTGCGAACGTGTCAAAGAACTCAATCATAGACTCAACAGAACAAGAAAGCTATACAAAAAGGCAGCCAAGTTACCGCAACAGGACCTTACTTTGTGAGGTCAAGGAACATGTGCATCGAGAGACCAGACTAATAAAAGAACAAAAGTGGCTGGAATGGTGTTCACATCTGAATGAACACACCTCTCTTGGAGAGATGTGGAAGCAAATTTACTGGGCCAAAGGGAATAAAACACCTAAGGATCCTTAGGTGTTTTACCCCAAGGATCCTCAACAGGAAGCCAAAGTTCTGGCAACCAGGTTTGCAGAAAGAGCAGCCAGCAATCAGCTTCCACCAGATGTATTAGCAGTACAGACCGGACTAGAGGAAGAAAGGTGGCACAGAATCCTTACAGCATGTGAGAAAGTCTCTGACACTAATGCCTCCTTCACACTGGATGAGCTCAATTGGGCTAAGAAAAACTCCAAGGATACATCCCCTGGAGACGACAAAATAACCTATAAAATGATTAGAAACCTTTGCCCAGAGGGAGACGCTGCATACCTAAGGTTAATTAATTTAGCCTGGACTTCTCAAACTAGACCTTCAGCTTGGAATAGAGCAGACATAGTGCCGATCCCAAAACCCAAAGCTCCAGCTAATCCCAGGCCCATCTCTCTCCAAAGCTGTGCAGCCAAGATGGCTGACAGAATGGCACTTAACAGACTGGAGTGGAAAATGCCTAAACTGCACCATGATATGTGTGCCTATAGAAGAGGGGTTGGCACAGTGGAATGTATTACAACTCTGTTAGCCCACTTGAATGACAGACCAGGAATGCTGATATTCCTGGACCTTGAAAAAGCCTTTGAACTGGCTAGTGCCCCAGCTATTCTCTGCTGCCTCATTGACAAAGAGGTCAGAGGCAACCTGCTCTCCTGGACTAAAAACTGTCTCATAAACAGAGAAGCAAGAGTAAAACTTCATGGCACAGTCTCTGAGTACAAAAGACATGAAAATGGTACACCGCAAGGAGGTATTCTCAGCCCCCTTCTCTTCAACTGTTTAATGGAAAGAATAATGAGGTTGAAACTCCCACATCACTGCAGGCTGCTAAACTACGCGGACGACTTTGTCATCATCATAAAAGGAAGGGATGCGGCGCGCCTTGCACCCAAATGCTTAGATTGCATCAGTAAAGAGGCAAAACAGATTGGTATCAAACTCAACCCCTCAAAATCAAAAGCCATGCCCATAAAAATAGCGAAGCCCAACATCCAACTCACAGTACAGGGTCAACCAATTGAATGGGTGGACACCTATCAGTATCTAGGAATAATCCTGGACACACATGAATTTTAATGCTGAGGTCACTTACTTGAGAGAGCGAACTGCGGCCCGGACGGCAATCCTCAAGTCGCTAACTTCCCTCTCTGGAGGAGCCAATCTACAAGTCCTTCACACATACTATGTACAGGCAGTCAGATCAGTGATCGATTATGCCGCACCTGCAATCACTAGTCTATCACACCAACAGTAGAAAAAGCTTGAAGGGTCCCAAAACAGTGGGAGCCCGCATGTGGACCAGGCTTGAAACTCTAAGACTGGAAACGGGTTTGCCCTCTCTTTAAGAAAGAATATCACAAAGAACAACTACAATTAACAGTAAGATAATTATTTCTCGTGATCCAATCCCAGTATGGCAGGCCTTGGTGGTTGGACTAGGCCAAAACAACGGAAACTCTTGGGCTGCAAGAGCAGGAAATGTCCTAAACAGACTACATTTAAAATGCATGATTCTTGATAGAGAGGGTGATAAACCACACCCAAATTATACTTCTTCCGCACCGTGGGAAGAGCCTACTTTCAAAATTGTAATAGAAAGTCTCCCAATGAAAGGCTGCCTATGATCCGACAATCCTAAGGCGCATAATAGAAGTGCAAATGAATAGCATTGCAGTAGCAGGAGCCACCCAAATCTTCACAGACGGATTGGTTGACACAGAATATAATCTGGGTGTTGTTATTGGTATGAATTTGAAACAAAAGGATCAATGCATGAATGTTCGTAATAAGGCGAATAGGACACTGGGATTTGTTAGTCGAAGCGTTAGTAACAAGACACCTGGTGTGGTTCTTAAGCTATATCTTGCTCTGGTTGGGCCCCATTTAGATTATGCAGTCCAGTTTTGGTCGCCATACTATAGAATGGATATAGATTCACTTGAACGTGTCCAGCGTGGGATGACTAAGTTGATTTCCCAAATTAGAAATCTTTCATATGAAGAAGGATTAACAAAGCTTAGGTTGCATTCAATGGAAAGGCGAAGAGTTGGGGGTGACATGATAGAGGTTTGGAAGTGGATGAATGGACATAACAAGGGGGGATGTTGATAGGGTATTAAAATTATCAACACAAGACGGTACACGAAACAATGGGTATAGGTTGGATAGGTTTGGATTTAGGAAAGACTTGGGTGGATACTGGTTCAGTAACAGGGTTGTTGATTTGTGGAACCAATTGCCGCGTAACGTGGTGGAGATTGGGTCACTCGATTGTTTCAAGCGCGGGTTGGACATGAATATGAGTGGGATTGGGTGGTTATAGATAGGAGCTGCCTCGTATGGGCCAATAGACCTTCTGCAGTCACCTTTGTTCTTATTTTCTTATAAGAGTTTTGGCGCTGTTCTTTGCACAGCCAGCGTACAGGTATATTGGAGACTGGGAAGACTAGTATCATCATCCCAAACTGAGTTGTTTGCCATACAACAGGCATTCGCATATGTGATCGCACAAAACACTCAAAATGCAATCATACACACAGACTCAAAACCTGCACTTCAAATACTAGGACAAAAACAGTGGAAAGATAACGTGGAAATAATTGCCACCATTTTGTATCTTGGAGCAGTCGCTAAAGGCAAAGGACTTAACATAACCTTAAACTGGATCCCATCCCATGTTGGAATCCCATTAAATGAGAAAGCTGATAAAATTGCTAAATCGGCAACTCCTCATCCAGTGATACGTAAGACAATTCAACCCAGCCTAGAGAATCAAGGAGCAGTCGCTAAAGGCAAAGGCCTCAACATAACTTTAAACTGGATCCCATCCCATATTGGAATCCCATTAAATGAAAAAGCTGATGAAATTGCTAAATTGGCAACTCGTCATCCAGTGATACATAAAACAATTCAACCCAGCCTAGAGAACATAAAAAACATCATCACCAAAAAACTCTCACATCTCAACAAAGCCTACCTACAACAGAGAATAGCTGAAGGTTCGCCATCTGCAACATGGTATCTTCAGGCAACCAAATTAGAAAGGTTAAATATCCCAAAAGGAATCCACAGGGAAATAGCAGTTAGGCTATATAGACTACGTCTAGGTTACAGATGCAACTGGGAGATTGGTGAACCCCGACAGAGAGAGTGCATCTTCTGCCAAACTGTCACAGAAAAGCCATTACTTCACTATCTTCTGGAATGTGAAGCAACCAATGACCTTAGAAGAGCTTTAAGAGTTCCTGAATCATGCAGTGGCCACCCTGAAGCCATCAACACAGCCACTCTCCTGGTCAACAAAGGTGTCCAGCAGCTGGACACCCTCATAAAGACTGTGAAGCAGTATCCTCCCCCACGATAACAGCTTGATGGTTAAATGCAACCTCAGAACACTGGAAAAAAAAAATTGTACCACTTACGGGATATTCATGCCCGTGCCACCTCTTGGGTGGCTTAATCTTTATCAATCAATCATCAGCCTAGAGAATCACCACCATCTGGTCACCACTTGGTCCGGGAGACATCTCCCGTCACGCAGGGTGCAGTCGCGCCTCCACAAATCTCCAGTATCAGCTCTAGATACTGGTAATGGCTCAAAAGGGCCACCACTTACGAGCTATTCATGCCCGTGCCACCTTTTAAGTGGCTTCATCTTCTTCATCAGCCTAGAGAACATAAAAAACATCATCACCAAAAAACTCTCACACCTCAACAAAGTCTATCTACACTAGAGAATTGCTGAAGGTTCGCCATCTGCAACATGGTATTTTCAGGCAACCAAATTAGAATGGTTAAATATACCAAAAGGTATCCACAGGGAAATAGCAATTAGGTTATATAGACTACGTCTAGGTAACAGATGCAACTGGGAGATTGGTGAACCGCGATAGAGAGAGTGCATCTTCTGCCAAACTGTCACAGAAAAGCCATTACTTCACTATCTTTTGGAATGTGAAGCAACCAATGACCTTAAAAGAGCTTTAAGAGTCCCTGAATTTTGCATTGGCCACCCTGAAGCATTCAACACAGTCACTCTCCTGGTCAAAAAAGGTGTCTAGCAGCTGGACACCATCATAAAGACTGTCAAGCAGTATCCTCACTCGCGATAACAGCTTGACGATTAAATGCAACCTTAGAATACTGAAAAGAATTACCGAACAAAAAATTGTACCACTTACGGGATATTCATGCCCGTGCCACCTCTTGGGTGGTTTAATCTTTATCAATCATCAATCATCAAGTCCCTCAACCACCCCCAGTAGCACAGAGCATCACCTTCACTCACCAGACCACTCCACAAGTGATCATTTGAATTTCATCATGGAATTCCAATTGACTTATAATCGATCCAGCAATGCTGCTCAGTGTAGGAAAAGACCATCGATAATGGATACTAGTTCCGAAAGTGACGGCGAGTGGCATCACGTGAATAAGCCTAACAGGACAAGCCACTCCATGACGACCCATCGCCCATTAATCTCTCCAGCTTCTCCAGCTCTCCCAGCGCCTCAGACTAGATCTACGCTTCCAGTCTTCAAAGTGCAGCACACGGAAGGTAAGTCTTCCTACGCTACTGTAGTGGACCTGGAAAAAGAGTACCCCCAGCTCCAGGTCAGAGCAAAACCTAATCTCAAAGGAGAATACATTCTGAGGCCTAAAGACGAGTCGGCCGCTACGATTCTAAAAAATTACGCAAAATGTGAGGAACTGAAACCAGAGGATAAAATAAGTAAAATCATTGTCCTGCACTATCCCTTGCATATGGCCCTTGGCCTTCTCGAAAAGCTGAACTATGTGGTGTCAGCAGAGAGATGCCAAGTACGAGCCACAAAACAGGAAACTCGACAAGTCCTTCTCACAGTAAGAGTATGGATCCCGGAGAAACTTGACCTTGGAATCTGGGGCGTGTTCCAACACAGGCCTTACACCCCAGAACCCCTAAGATGCTTTAGATGTCAGAGATTTGGGCATCACAAAGATGGCTGCCAACGCCCAGTGAGGTGCGGAGTCTGCAGCCAGCCCCATGATACAAAAACATGTAGTGATAAATTCAAGGCAAACCACCCTGTACAGGCAAAATGCCCAAATTGTTCCAAGGCACATCATGCCTGGAACTTGAAATGCCCTGAAAGGCTCAAAAGGCTTCAAACTAACCCCACCACGCCTACAGCGGAGCCGAAACCCCACCAAAACGAATACCAGCTCCAATGCCCACTAAAACCGCGTGGGGTCTACCCATTCAGGAAGAGGGGGCACACGGCCCTTCACCATCGGCCATGGTGAAGGGTGAGAAGACAGTACAGGACAAAAAGAAAGATGGAGGACACAAGAATCATGTTCAACGCAGTCGGCCCCCCATTTCATCCAGCAAGCACACTGGGGCCAATAGGAGTAGCAATTCCAGTGCCAAAACTACCACCGAGAAGGGTCTAAAAGCCATTAGGCCCCAAACCTGCACAACATTAAATAGTGCTCCCACAGAACTGGACGCTCTCTGGCCAATGCTCAAAACTTTGGTCACTGAGTTGATCGAAAGTCTGCTGTCTTCACATGGAATCAAGCAAACCACAGAGACTCGGAAGACAATTGAGCACAAGCTCAAAAAAATCGAAGATGTAATATCCACACCGTCAAGACAGCAGGGCAGGAGACACCCCCATAAAATGCAGATAGAGTCCAGCTCGTCGGAAAGCGACATTGAGTCAATTTCAGGTCCACTAAGAACCTATACACCAATTGCAACTTCCATGGCGTGTTCATCAGACTCCATGGATACCACGGAATTATCAGCAAATTCCAAGAACCTAGAATTCTAAAGATCCTGCAATGGAATGCGCAAGGACTGCGCACTAAATTGCAACACTTGCAATGCATAGCAGCAACCAAGGGCATAGACATCCTGATACTACAGGAGAGCTTGCTTCGAGCCGGATTAGAACCTAAAATCTCAGGCTATCGAGGCTTCATCCTTCCATGGATCAATGGGCAATCCAGGGGATGTGCAATCTATGTAAAATGTGACCTGATCTCCAAATCCATAACCAGCCCACCCAATTGTGGAGCAGGGACAGAGGTAATGGGAGTCACCATTGTGCTAAGACACAACAAACTTGAAGTGTTCAATGTGTACAGGTCTCCACATGCCGAAATGGATCTCTCTGTGTTATTTGGACACGCGACAACAACAAACACAATCATTTGTGGAGATTTTAATGCCCATCATCGATTGGCACTGGGCTCGAACAAAACAAATGAAGCCGGCATACACATTACACATCTACTGGACCAGCTTCCAGAAATACAAATCCTAAACAAGAATGAACCTACCCACATCCAAGGAGGCCGATTAGACCTAATCTTCGTTTCAGCCTCCCTAAGAGATGCAGCAACATGGTCAGTTGAGCCCACACTGACAAGCGACCACTATGGGGTCCAAATTGATCTTCAGTTAGACCTACCCACCCCACCTCCGCCTCCATCTGAAGCCTGGAACTTTGCTTTAGCAAACTGGGACCGATTTCAAAACCTCATTTCAGAGTGGCAAAGAAACTATGATCTTCCCGAAGACATTAATCAGGCAGAACCAGAATTTGTCAAAGCGATTCAAAGTCCAGCCAACCACTCAATCCCACTGAAAAAACAGTCCACCGGACACCATAAAGATCATTGGTACTATTGCGAACGTGTCAAAGAACTCAACCATAGACTCAATAGAACAAGAAAGCTATACAAAAAGCAGCCAAGTGACCGCAACAGGATCTTACTTTGTGAGGTCAAGGAACACGTACATCGAGAGACCAGACAAATAATAGAACAAAAGTGGCTGGAATGGTGTTCACACCTGAATGAACACACCTCTCTCGGAGAGATGTGGCAGCAAATTCACCGGGCCAAAGGGAATAAAACACCTAAAGCTCCACACCCCAAGGATCCTCAGACAGGAAGCCGAAGTACTGGCAACCAGGTTTGCAGAGAGAGCAGCCAGCAATCAACTTCTACCAGATGTATTAGCAGTACAGACCGGACTAGAGGAAGAAAGGTGGCACAGAATTTTTACAGCATGTGAAGAAGTCTCTGACACTAATGCCCCCTTCACACTGGATGAGCTCAATCGGGCTAAGAAAAACTCCAAGGATACATCCCCTGGAGCCGACAAAATAACCTATAAAATTATTAGAAACCTCGGCCCAGAGGGAGACGCTGCATACCTAAGGTTAATTAATTTTGCCTGGACTTCTCAAACTAGACCTTCTGCTTGGAATAGAGCAGACATAGTGCCGATCCCAAAACGCAAAGCTCCAGCTAATCCCAGGCCCATCTCTCTCCAAAGCTGTGCAGCCAAGACGGCTGACAGAATGGCACTCAACAGACTGGAGTGGAAAATGCCTAAACTGCACCATGATATGTATGCCTATAGAAGAGGGGTTGGCACAGTGGAATGTATTACAACTCTGTTAGCCCACTTGAATGACAGACCAGGAATGCTGTTATTCCTGGACCTCGAAAAAGCCTTTGAACTGGCTAGTGCCCCAGCTATTCTCTGCTGCCTCATTGACAAAGAGGTCAGAGGCAACCTGCTCTCCTGGACTAAAAACTGTCTCATAAACAGAGAAGCAAGAGTAAAACTTCATGGCACAGTTTCTGAGTACAAAAGACATGAAAATGGTACACCGCAAGGAGGTATTCTCAGCCCTCTTCTCTTCAACTGTTTAATGGAAAGAATAATGAGGCTGAAACTCCCACATCACTGCAGGCTGCTAAACTACGCGGACGACTTTGTCATCATCATAAAAGGAAGGGATGCGGTGCGCCTTGCACCCAAATGCTTAGACTGCATCAGTAAAGAGGCAAAACAGATTGGGATCAAACTCAACCCCTCAAAGTCAAAGGCCATGCCCATAAAAATAGCGAAGCCCAACATCCAACTCACAGTACAGGGTCAACCAATAGAATGGGTCGACACCTATCAGTATCTAGGAGTCATCCTGAACACACACATGAATTTTAATGCTGAGGTCACATACTTGAGAGAGCGAACTGCGGCCCGGACGGCAATCCTCAGGTCGCTAACCTCCCTTTCTGGAGGAGCCAATCTGCAAGTCCTTCGCACATACTATGTACAGGCAGTCAGATCAGTGATCGATTATGCCGCACCTGCACTCACAAATCTATCACACCAACAGTGGAAAAAGCTTGAAGTTGCCCAAAACAATGCTATGAGAGCTGCACTGGGAGCCCCCATGTGGACCAGGCTTGAAACTCTTAGACTGGAGACGGGTTTGCCCTCTCTACAAGAAAGAATATCACAAAGGACAGCTACAATTATCAGTAAGATAATTATTTCTTCTGATCCAATCCCAGTACGGCAGGCCTTGGTGGTTGGACTAGGCCAAAACAATGGAAACTCTTGTGCTGCAAGAGCAGGAAAAGTCGTAAACAGACTACATTTAAAAAGCATGATTCTTGATAGAGAGGGTGATCATCCACACCCAAATTACACTTCTTCCGCACCGTGGGAAGAGCCTACTTTCAAAATTGTAATAGAAAGTCTCCCAATGAAAAAGGCTGCCTATGATCCGACAATCCTAAGGCGCATAATAGAAGAGCAAATGTATAGCATAGCAGTAGCAGGAGCCACCCACATCTTCACAGACGGATCGGTGGACACAGAATATGAGAGTGCTGGCGCTGCTCTTTGCACGGTCAGCGTACAGGCATATTGGAGACTGGGAGGACTAGTATCATCAACCCAAACTGAGCTGTTTGCCATACAACAGGCATTCGCATATGTGATTGCACAAAACACTCAAAATGCAATCATACACACAGACTCAAAAGCTGCACTTCAAATACTAGGACAAAAACAGTGGAAAGATAACGTGGAAATAATTACCACCATTTTGTATCTTGGAGCAGTCGCTGAAGGCAAAGGACTCAACATAACCTTAAAATGGATCCCATCCCATACTGGAATCCCATTAAAGGAAAAAGCTGATGAAATTGCTAAATTGTCAACTCGTCATCCAGTGATATATAAAACAATTCAACCCAGCCTAGAGAACATAAAAAACATCATCACCAAAAAACACTCACATCTCAACAACGCCTACCTTCACCAGGGAATAGCTGAAGGTTCGCCATCTGCAACATGGTATCTTCAGGCAACCAAATTAGAAAGGTTAAATATCCCAAAAGGAATCCACAGCGAAATAGCAGTTAGGCTATATAGACTACGTCTAGGTTACAGATGCAACTGGGAGATTGGTGAACCCCGACAGAGAGAGTGCATCTTCTGCCAAACTGTCACAGAAAAGCCATTACTTCACTATCTTCTGGAATGTGAAGCAACCAATGACCTTAGAAGAGCTTTAAGAGTTCCTGAATCATGCAGTGGCCACCCTGAAGCCATCAACACAGCCACTCTCCTGGTCAACAAAGGTGTCCAGCAGCTGGACACCCTCATAAAGACTGTGAAGCAGTATCCTCCCCCACGATAACAGCTTGATGGTTAAATGCAACCTCAGAACACTGGAAAAAAAAAATTGTACCACTTACGGGCTATTCATGCCCGTGCCACCTCTTGGGTGGCTTAATCTTTATCAATCAATCATCAGCCTAGAGAATCACCACCATCTGGTCACCACTTGGTCCGGGAGACATCTCCCGTCACGCAGGGTGTTGTCGCGCCTCCACAGATCTCCAGTATCAGCTCTTGATACTGGTAATGGTTCAAAAGGGCCACCACTTACGAGCTATTCATGCCCGTGCCACCTTTTAAGTGGCTTCATCTTCTTCATCAGCCTAGAGAACATAAAAAACATCATCACCAAAAAACTCTCACACCTCAACAAAGTCTATCTACACTAGAGAATAGCTGAAGGTTCGCCATCTGCAACATGGTATTTTCAGGCAACCAAATTAGAATGGTTAAATATACCAAAAGGTATCCACAGGGAAATAGCAATTAGGTTATATAGACTACGTCTAGGTAACAGATGCAACTGGGAGATTGGTGAACCGCGATAGAGAGAGTGCATCTTCTGCCAAACTGTCACAGAAAAGCCATTACTTCACTATCTTTTGGAATGTGAAGCAACCAATGACTTTAAAAGAGCTTTAAGAGTCCCTGAATTTTGCATTGGCCACCCTGAAGCATTCAACACAGTCACTCTCCTGGTCAAAAAAGGTGTCTAGCAGCTGGACACCATCATAAAGACTGTGAAGCAGTATCCTCACTCGCGATAACAGCTTGACGATTAAATGCAACCTCAGAATACTGAAAAGAATTACCGAACAAAAAATTGTACCACTTACGGGATATTCATGCCCGTGCCACCTCTTGGGTGGTTTAATCTTTATCAATCATCAATCATCAAGTCCCTCAACCACCCCCAGTAGCACAGAGCATCACCTTCACTCACCAGACCACTCCACAAGTGATCATTTGAATTTCATCATGGAATTCCAATTGACTTATAATCGATCCAGCAATGCTGCTCAGTGTAGGAAAAGACCATCGATAATGGATACTAGTTCCGAAAGTGACGGCGAGTGGCATCACGTGAATAAGCCTAACAGGACAAGCCACTCCATGACGACCCATCGCCCATTAATCTCTCCAGCTTCTCCAGCTCTCCCAGCGCCTCAGACTAGATCTACGCTTCCAGTCTTCAAAGTGCAGCACACGGAAGGTAAGTCTTCCTACGCTACTGTAGTGGACCTGGAAAAAGAGTACCCCCAGCTCCAGGTCAGAGCAAAACCTAATCTCAAAGGAGAATACATTCTGAGGCCTAAAGACGAGTCGGCCGCTACGATTCTAAAAAATTACGCAAAATGTGAGGGACTGAAACCAGAGGATAAAATAAGTAAAATCATTGTCCTGCACTATCCCTTGCATATGGCCCTTGGCCATCTCGAAAAGCTGAACTATGTGGTGTCAGCAGAGAGATGCCAAGTACGAGCCACAAAACAGGAAACTCGACAAGTCCTTCTCACAGTAAGAGTATGGATCCCGGAGAAACTTGACCTTGGAATCTGGGGCGTGTTCCAACACAGGCCTTACACCCCAGAACCCCTAAGATGCTTTATATGTCAGAGATTTGGGCATCACAAAGATGGCTGCCAACGCCCAGTGAAGTGCGGAGTCTGCAGCCAGCCCCATGATACAAAAACATGTAGTGATAAATTCAAGGCAAACCACCCTGTACAGGCAAAATGCCCAAATTGTTCCAAGGCACATCATGCCTGGAACTTGAAATGCCCTGAAAGGCTCAAAAGGCTTCAAACTAACCCCACCACGCCTACAGCGGAGCCGAAACCCCCACCAAAACGAATACCAGCTCCAATGCCCACTAAAACCGCGTGGGGTCTACCCATTCAGGAAGAGGGGGCACACGGCCCTTCACCATCGGCCATGGTGAAGGGTGAGAAGACAGTACAGGACAAAAAGAAAGATGGAGGACACAAGAATCATGTTCAAAGCAGTCGGCCCCCCATTTCATCCAGCAAGCACACTGGGGCCAATAGGAGTAGCAATTCCAGTGCCAAAACTACCACCGAGAAGGGTCTAAAAGCCATTAGGCCCCAAACCTGCACAACATTAAATAGTGCTCCCACAGAACTGGACGCTCTCTGGCCAATGCTCAAAACTTTGGTCACTGAGTTGATCGAAAGTCTGCTGTCTTCACATGGAATCAAGCAAACCACAGAGACTCGGAAGACAATTGAGCACAAGCTCAAAAAATTCGAAGATGTAATATCCACACCGTCAAGACAGCAGGGCAGGAGACACCCCCATAAAATGCAGATAGAGTCCAGCTCGTCGGAAAGCGACATTGATGAGTCAATTTCAGGTCCACTAAGAACCTATACACCAATTGCAACTTCCATGGCGTGTTCATCAGACTCCATGGATACCACGGAATTATCAGCAAATTCCAAGAACCTAGAATTCTAAAGATCCTGCAATGGAATGCGCAAGGACTGCGCACTAAATTGCAACACTTGCAATGCACAGCAGCAACCAAGGACATAGACATCCTGATACTACAGGAGAGCTTGCTTCGAGCCGGATTAGAACCTAAAATCTCAGGCTCTCGAGGCTTCTTCCTTCCATGGATCAATGGGCAATCCAGGGGATGTGCAATCTATGTAAAATGTGACCTGATCTCCAAATCCATAACCAGCCCACCCAATTGTGGAGCAGGGACAGAGGTAATGGGAGTCACCATTGTGCTAAGACACAACAAACTTGAAGTGTTCAATGTGTACAGGTCTCCACATGCCGAAATGGATCTCTCTGTGTTATTTGGACACGCGACAACAACAAACACAATCATTTGTGGAGATTTTAATGCCCATCATCGATTGGCACTGGGCTCGAACAAAACAAATGAAGCCGGCATACACATTACACATCTACTGGACCAGCTTCCAGAAATACAAATCCTAAACAAGAATGAACCTACCCACATCCAAGGAGGCCGATTAGACCTAATCTTCGTTTCAGCCTCCCTAAGAGATGCAGCAACATGGTCAGTTGAGCCCACACTGACAAGCGACCACTATGAGGTCCAAATTGATCTTCAGTTAGACCTACCCACTCCACCTCCGCCTCCATTTTAAGCCTGGAACTTTGCTTTAGCAAACTGGGACCGATTTCAAAACCTCATTTCAGAGTGGCAAAGAAACTATGATCTTCCCAAAGACATTAATCAGGCAGAACCAGAATTTGTCAAAGCGATTCAAAGTGCAGCCAACCACTCAATCCCACTGAAAAAACAGTCCACCGGACACCATAAAGATCATTGGTACTATTGCGAACGTGTCAAAGAACTCAACCATAGACTCAATAGAACAAGAAAGCTATACAAAAAGCAGCCAAGTGACCGCAACAGGATCTTACTTTGTGAGGTCAAGGAACATGTACATCGAGAGACCAGACAAATAAAAGAACAAAAGTGGCTGGAATGGTGTTCACACCTGAATGAACACACCTCTCTCGGAGAGATGTGGCAGCAAATTCACCGGGCCAAAAGGAATAAAACACCTAAAGCTCCACACCCCAAGGATCCTCAACAGGAAGCCGAAGTACTGGCAACCAGGTTTGCAGAGAGAGCAGCCAGCAATCAACTTCTACCAGATGTATTAGCAGTACAGACCGGACTAGAGGAAGAAAGGTGGCACAGAATTTTTACAGCATGTGAAGAAGTCTCTGACACTAATGCCCCCTTCACACTGGATGAGCTCAATCGGGCTAAGAAAAACTCCAAGGATACATCCCCTGGAGCCGACAAAATAACCTATAAAATTATTAGAAACCTCGGCCCAGAGGGAGACGCTGCATACCTAAGGTTAATTAATTTTGCCTGGACTTCTCAAACTAGACCTTCTGCTTGGAATAGAACAGACATAGTGCCGATCCCAAAACCCAAAGCTCCAGCTAATCCCAGGCCCATCTCTCTCCAAAGCTGTGCAGCCAAGACGGCTGACAGAATGGCACTCAACAGACTGGAGTGGAAAATGCCTAAACTGCACCATGATATGTATGCCTATAGAAGAGGGGTTGGCACAGTGGAATGTATTACAACTCTGTTAGCCCACTTGAATGACAGACCAGGAATGCTGTTATTCCTGGACCTCGAAAAAGCCTTTGAACTGGCTAGTGCCCCAGCTATTCTCTGCTGCCTCATTGACAAAGAGGTCAGAGGCAACCTGCTCTCCTGGACTAAAAACTGTCTCATAAACAGAGAAGCAAGAGTAAAACTTCATGGCACAGTTTCTGAGTACAAAAGACATGAAAATGGTACACCGCAAGGAGGTATTCTCAGCCCTCTTCTCTTCAACTGTTTAATGGAAAGAATAATGAGGCTGAAACTCCCACATCACTGCAGGCTGCTAAACTACGCGGACGACTTTGTCATCATCATAAAAGGAAGGGATGCGGTGCGCCTTGCACCCAAATGCTTAGACTGCATCAGTAAAGAGGCAAAACAGATTGGGATCAAACTCAACCCCTCAAAGTCAAAGGCCATGCCCATAAAAATAGCGAAGCCCAACATCCAACTCACAGTACAGGGTCAACCAATAGAATGGGTCGACACCTATCAGTATCTAGGAGTCATCCTGGACACACACATGAATTTTAATGCTGAGGTCACATACTTGAGAGAGCGAACTGCGGCCCGGACGGCAATCCTCAGGTCGCTAACCTCCCTTTCTGGAGGAGCCAATCTGCAAGTCCTTCGCACATACTATGTACAGGCAGTCAGATCAGTGATCGATTATGCCGCACCTGCACTCACAAATCTATCACACCAACAGTGGAAAAAGCTTGAAGTTGCTCAAAACAATGCTATGAGAGCTGCACTGGGAGCCCCCATGTGGACCAGGCTTGAAACTCTTAGACTGGAGACGGGTTTGCCCTCTCTACAAGAAAGAATATCACAAAGGACAGCTACAATTATCAGTAAGATAATTATTTCTTCTGATCCAATCCCAGTACGGCAGGCCTTGGTGGTTGGACTAGGCCAAAACAATGGAAACTCTTGTGCTGCAAGAGCAGGAAAAGTCGTAAACAGACTACATTTAAAAAGCATGATTCTTGATAGAGAGGGTGATCATCCACACCCAAATTACACTTCTTCCGCACCGTGGGAAGAGCCTACTTTCAAAATTGTAATAGAAAGTCTCCCAATGAAAAAGGCTGCCTATGATCCGACAATCCTAAGGCGCATAATAGAAGAGCAAATGTATAGCATAGCAGTAGCAGGAGCCACCCACATCTTCACAGACGGATCGGTGGACACAGAATATGAGAGTGCTGGCGCTGCTCTTTGCACGGTCAGCGTACAGGCATATTGGAGACTGGGAGGACTAGTATCATCAACCCAAACTGAGCTGTTTGCCATACAACAGGCATTCGCATATGTGATTGCACAAAACACTCAAAATGCAATCATACACACAGACTCAAAAGCTGCACTTCAAATACTAGGACAAAAACAGTGGAAAGATAACGTGGAAATAATTACCACCATTTTGTATCTTGGAGCAGTCGCTGAAGGCAAAGGACTCAACATAACCTTAAACTGGATCCCATCCCATACTGGAATCCCATTAAAGGAAAAAGCTGATGAAATTGCTAAATTGGCAACTCGTCATCCAGTGATATATAAAACAATTCAACCCAGCCTAGAGAACATAAAAAACATCATCACCAAAAAACACTCACATCTCAACAAAGCCTACCTTCACCAGAGAATAGCTGAAGGTTCGCCATCTGCAACATGGTATCTTCAGGCAACCAAATTAGAAAGGTTAAATATCCCAAAAGGAATCCACAGGGAAATAGCAGTTAGGTTATATAGACTACGTCTAGGATACAGATGCAACTGGGAGATTGGTGAACCCCGACAGAGAGAGTGCATCTTCTGCCAAACTGTCACATAAAAGCCATTACTTCACTATCTTCTGGAGTGTGAAGCAACCAATGACCTTAGAAGAGCTTTAAGAGTTCCTGAATCATGCAGTGGCCACCCTGAAGCCATCAACACAGCCACTCTCCTGGTCAACAAAGGTGTCCAGCAGCTGGACACCCTCATAAAGACTGTGAAGCAGTATCCTCCCCCACGATAACAGCTTGATGGTTAAATGCAACCTCAGAATACTGAGAAAAAAAATTGTACCACTTACGGGCTATTCATGCACGTGCCACCTCTTGGGTGGCTTAATCTTCATCAATCATCAATCATCCATTTGGCCGACGGGAGACATCTCCCGTCACGCAGGGTGCAGTCGCACCTCCACAGATCTCCAGTATCATCTATTGATTCTGATAATGGCTCAAAAGAGCCTCCATTTACGGGCTATTCATGTCCGTGCCACCTTTTGGGTGGCTTAATCATCATCAATCAATCAATCAATCTCCCTCACCATCTGGTCACCATTTGGTCCGGGAGACATCTCCCGTCACGCTGGGTGCAGTCGCACCTCCACAGGTCTCCAGTATCATCTACTGATACTGGTGATGGCTCAAAAGGGCCACCACTTACGAGCTATTCATGCCCGTGCCACCTTTTGGGCGGCTTCTTCATCATTTTAACACATTCACAAGGGAGACATCTCCCATCATGCAGGGTGCATTCGCACCTCCACAGATCTCCAGTATCAGCTCTTGATACTGGTAATGGCTTAAAATGGCCACCACTTACGGGCTATTTATGCCCGTGCCACCTTTTGGGTTGCTTCATCTTCATCTTAACACATTCATAAGGGAGACATCTCCCGTCATGCAGGGTGCATTTGCACCTCCACAGATCTCCAGTATTAGCTCTTGATACTGGTAATGGCTTAAAAGGGCCACCACTTACGGGCTATTCATGCCCGTGCCACCTTTTGGGTGGCTTAATCTTCATCAATCAATCAATCTCCTTTCCTCCTCAGCTCTCTCTTGCCTATATATTGTCTGTCTCTACCTCCTCATCCCACCATTTGGTCACCACTTCGTCCGGGAGACATCTCCCGTCACGCAGGGTGCAGTTGCGCCTCCATAGATCTCCAGTATTATCTTTTGATACTAGTAATGGCTCGAAAGGGCCACCACTTACGGGCTATTCATGCCCGTGCCACCTCTTGGGTGGCTTAATCTTCATCAATCAATCTCCCTCATCCAACGGATGCAGTGGTCTAGTCTGACACCACTCACCACACACCACAAGGAGCAGTGTGGTCACAATGCGACCCAAACGTCTTAAGGTCAGAGCTACCCCACCTGACGGTCATGCTATCGAGAGAAGCAATATTTTAAAGGTCCTGAAAGACGTTACTGGCCTCAAACCCGCTGACATTAGTCAGTAAGGTGAAGATATCGTGCTCTTCTTTTCATGTGAAGAGGAGCTAGAAAAACTCCTGACTAACGATGCCATTCTTCGCAAAGAGCACCACCTACATCCTCACTTCTCACGTCAGTTCCTGGCCGGAAGAACTGTTTTTACCAGCAGGACTAGCCAGTGGATCGCTGACTGACCTCAACATCATATTAAGGACAATATCGAGGACGAAAATCCTAACCTGGCTGTATTAAACCTAGAGTTCTGCTACACCAAGAAAACATCAATGCAGATGTTCACCACCATAGCTGCGGCCACCCAGGCTGCAACACAAGGATTCTACTGCTTCGGCTTAAAAATACCATCCCACCAAATAAAAAAGGAACGATACCATGAGATCCAGCAGTGCTTTAAGTGTAACGAGCTCTCCCATCGGACCAACAAGTGTCAGCACCCTGTCCAGAGGTGCAGCCTGTGTGCACTGGACCATCACTACTCCATATGCAAGGCAACAGTCCATCGCTGCTTGCTCTGTGATGGCAATCACCCGGCAATTTCCTACCGCTGCCCCCGCAGACAGGAAAGCATCAAGGCCCAGGTTGAAACCAAGAGAAACAACCCTTCTACCTCCTCGACCAGAGCCCCAAGCGTTCAGCCCACCACCTTAGCTCCCACCGACCGACCAGAAGACTTTCCGGTCTTACCAACATCTGGCTCCTCCCAGCAGGCGACACAGCCTTTTCTGGGGGGACCCAAGGTCCCACAGGCTTCTTCACAGCCCCCTGCATCACGTGCAGGCATTATCCCTGGTCTTATTAGACTAGCGGAAAGGCTTGCAGGACCAGACAACCAGCTCTTTGTCAGTGAACTAAACGCATTATACATAGACAATGGCCTGGCCCCCATCATAGCCACTAGCGTAAATCTCACTGCCTCCTCTACCACTCCGGAGACTACCACCAGGACAACCGTGCGGTCAACATCAACACCGACTCCAGAACCGCCCATGACCCGGGCGACACAAACAGAGGTAATTCCTTCTCCAGCTCCCAACACTCCTACCATCACTATCTTAGCAGCCGCGCTAGCAGACGTGCTGTCTACAAACGATAACAGCACCACAAACGCTGCTGAAATAGCTACAACCACCAATCAACGACACCTAAGCCTACCTAAGTCTGCGAGGCGAAAAACAAAAAGCCCACTACGGAAGTTACGGACTCCTCAGACGAGGAAATCATAGTAGGAGCTCCACCGCCGCATCACAAATACGACACCTACACGGTTCAAGACTTCTTCATGCAGGCCACGTCACCAAACTCCAACGACAGCACTGCTCAGCCAAAGTCGCAGGCAAAGAAAAAACGGAAAACATAGCGGTCTACACTAACACCACCAGCTCCATAACTGGTATAGCCAGCTCTCCAGGCTGAAAACCATCATGA
Source organism: Procambarus clarkii (assembly GCF_040958095.1). Lineage (NCBI taxonomy): Eukaryota > Metazoa > Arthropoda > Malacostraca > Decapoda > Cambaridae > Procambarus > Procambarus clarkii. The sequence continues at coordinate 20,134,868 of NC_091183.1, forward strand.
AGACCCCCATCCATCGCCAGATCTCTAGTATCTGCCACTGATACAGATAATGGCTCCAAAGAGCCTCCACTTACGGGCTCACCATAGCCCGTGCTTCTGGAACTTATTGTTCTGAGTAGCTGAATCTAAAACAACAACAACCTCGCTCATCGGCAGTCGCTGAGTGTAGCAGCACACAGTTACAGTCACACCCTCAGTTACTCTTTTAGTACAGTGTAGCCATGTCTTCCCAGGATATGACTTTCCTAATCATCCTTCTTGAATTATTAACGTTAGGACACAGTGATCTAGTAGCAAGAGCAAGGAAATTTGCTGAAGATGACCCAACCCTCAACGAACGACCGTGGCAATTTGAAGGCAACGGAAAGGCAAACAAACGAAGAAAAACCGAAGAAACGCCCAAAGAAACCAATTTAGAAGCCAACCGGGACTCATGAGCAGCACCCAAGGGAGCCGGTCGGCCGAGCGGACAGCACACTGGACTTGTGATCCTGTGGTCCCGGGTTCGATCCCGGGCGCCGGCGAGAAAACAATGGGCAGAGTTTCTTTCACCCTATGCCCCTGTTACCTAGCAGTAAAATAGGTACCTGGGTGTTAGTCAGCTGTCACGGGCTGCTTCCTTGGGGTGGAGGCCTGGTCGAGGACTGGGCCGCGAGGACACTAAAGCCCAGAAATCATCTCAAGATAACCTCAAGAAAATCATCTCAAGATAACCCAAACCAATGCCAAGGACCATCTTCAGAAGCAAAAAACGAGTAGATTGTCCCACTTATGCTTACATTGCCGCACTGGAAAAAGATAATCCAGGATCATATCTTAGAGCCAAGCTTGACGTCAGAGGTAGATACAACATATCCACAGGTAATCCGGATATAATCACAAACCTTAGGAACACAGAACACCTAGTGGAACTGAAACCAGAAGAAAAAATCACCAAAAGGATAGTACAAAATTTCCCGGTCGAAGTTCATGCAAACAGACTCTTAGAATGCCCAAATGTCACACCTGCAGAAAGATGCAAGCACAACAATATAGAAACAAGACAGGTCCTCGTAACAATAAAAGGACCTCGCATCAACACTCTGAGTGTTGGGATCTATGGTCAGTTCAGACTAAGGCTGTACAATCCAGAACCCATGCACTGTTACAGATGTCAGTGCTTCGGCCAACATAAAGATGGCTGCAGAGGCCTGGAATGATGTGGAGTATGCAGCGAGCTCCACAACACCGGCATATGCAAGAATCTGCATAAAGAAGGCAAACATACGAAAGCAAAATGCCCAAACTGCGGGGATACACATCACGCCTGGAACAAAGGATGTCCAGAAAGAGTAAAAAGAATACAAGCTTTCCGATCAACCCAGCAACCCAAAGTCACAACTTCTAGACCACAATCGACCAGACTCTCAGTAAAAAGCCAGTGGTACACTCCTCGGCAAGACCGAATAACTGAAGATCAGCAACAGTCTTACGCACCAAATCCTTGTAGTCTGAGCAAGAACAGTGCCTCCAATAACTGGAGGAAACAATTAAAGAAGCACTACTCCACAAGGCAACAGAATAGATCAGGGCAGCAAGGCGAATGTGCCTGCTGTTGCCTCCAGGACCTCCCAAGCAGAAGTGGTGGTCCCTACGTCATCAGGTGCCCCGGTGGCTGGATGTAGCGGGGACGCTTCGGCCCAACCAGGAGTCTCCTCACCCACCAAGAAGGGGGGGTTTCCGCTCCAGTCGGGAGGACGCGGGCCGTCGGGAAAATCAGCACTGTAAAAACCATGGACTCAATGATTCCACTATAATGGAATAATGGACAATCTCAAAATTATACAATGGAATATTCAAGGATTCAAAAACAAAGCACAAACACTCAGAGCAGTGCTTATCAAGGACAGCATTGATATTGTTCTACTTCAAGAAACACTCACCAGGACTGAAATAAATATCAATATCCAAGGATATCAAGGTTTCCACTGCCCTATGGCACAAGGTGGCACCAGAGGCATTTCAATTCTAGTAAGAAATCATATCAATGCCACGGCTATCATCTCTGGCGACTTCAACGCTCATAGTGAATTACTACTTGATTCACCAAGAACCGACGCCAACGGAAGACATTGAACACCTTTTGGATGAAGTGCCGGAAATCAGTCTGCTTAATTCGACAAAACCAACCCACACTGGTGGTGGGAAAGCTGGATCTCACGTTTGTTTCCACCAGTATTTATGAGTTGTGTCATTAGTCAGTGGATCATGTTCTGACCAGTGACCACTTTGCTACAAGAACAGTTAATAATATAGCACTACCTCCTAGACCTCCACCTCCCGAGCCCGGATGGGACTTTATCAAAGCAGATTGGACGAAATTTCAAGAAGCTCTCGAAACTTGGCATCAAAACTACACTCCTCCAGACAACACCATAAGAAATGAAAAAAAGATTTAGTAAATGCAATACATACAGCAGCAAATCACGCCATCCCCAAAAGGAAAACAATTACCCAACAACATAAGGACCATTGGTATTACTGTGATAGGATCAAAGAGCTACATAATGTGACTAAATCGTGCACGAAAGAATTTCAGAAGAGATAGAACCGAAGCTAATCTAGGACTTCTTAGAGCTGTCCGAGATCATGTGCACGAAGAAACAGCAAAAATCAGGGAAGAAAAATGGCTCAAGTGGTGTGCCAAGCTAAATCAACATAAATCCTTGGGCGACATCTGGAAGCAGATCAACAAGGCCAAAGGAAAATCGCCTCCTGCTCCGCTGCATCATGTTCATCCAGAGCAAGAAGCAGAAAGGTTAGCAAATCTATTTGCTTCAAGAGCCAGTTCCACTCCACTTCCTCAAGCAACTCTGACTCATCAACAAAGACTTCAAGCTGCAATTGGAAAAAAATAGATGATGCTTTAGCGTTACCTGACGAACTAGACCAATCTTTCAATCTGAAAGAACTCAGAAGTGCTACAAAGAAAACTAAAAATACAGCTCTAGGCGAGGACAAAATCACTTACAACATGCTAGCTAGGCTAGGAGAAAAAGGTGAAGAAGCCTTCTTGAATCTCATCAACTGAGTATGGGTGACAAGAACCCGACCACTCTCTTGGAACAGTGCAATTATAGTTCCCATTCCAAAACCTAAAGACCCAGGAAATCCAAGACCCATCTCATTAACAAGCTGTCTGGCCAAAACTGCAGAAAGAATGGCACTTAATCGAATTGAATGGAAAGTCAATCCACTACACCAAAATATATGTTTGCTTACAGAAAAGGTGTTGGAACCACAGAATGCCTTACCTCCCTCCTGGATCAAATCAATGACAAACATAAGAACATAAGAACAAAGGTAACTGCAGAAGGCCTATTGGCCCATACGAGGCAGCTCCTATTCTATAACCACTCAATCCCACTCATATACTTGTCCAACCCGTGCTTGAAACAATCGAGGGACCCCACCTCCACAATGTTACGCGGCAATTGGTTCCACAAATCAACAACCCTGTTACTGAACCAGTATTTACCCAAGTCTTTCCTAAATCTAAACTTATCCAATTTATATCCATTGTTTCGTGTTCTGTCCTGTGTTGATACTTTTAATACCCTATTAATATCCCCCCGGTTATGTCCATTCATCCACTTGTAAACCTCTATCATGTCACCCCTAACTCTTCGCCTTTCCAGTGAATGCAACTTAAGCTTTGTTAATCTTTCTTCATATGAAAGATTTCTAATTTGGGGAATTAACTTAGTCATCCTACGCTGGACACGTTCAAGTGAATTTATATCCATTCTATAATATGGCGACCAAAACTGAACTGCATAATCTAAATGGGGCCTAACTAGCTAAATGGGGCCTAACTAAACCTGGAATCCTTATTTTTCTAGACCTTGAAAAAGCCTTCGAGTTAGCCAGTGCTCCAGCTACACTGTGCTGCCTTGTGGATAAGGAAATCAAAGGACACGCTTTTGCCTTTGCCAAAGGAAGCCTGCTTAACCGAGAAGCTAAAGTCAAATTCCAAGGAAAAACATGGACCTCAAAGAGGCTGGAAAAGGGAACTCCGCTGGGAGGAATACTAAGCCCCTTCCTTTTCAACTGTCTCATGGAACAATTCATGAAGCTCAAGCTACCAAAAGCCAAACTTCTTAACTATGCAGACGACTTTGTGGTCATCATCAATGGCAAAGGTGCAAGGAACCATGCACACAAATGCCTATATATTATCAGCAAGGAAGCGGAACGCATAGCAGTGAAAATAAACAGCAATAAAACAAAAGCAATGGCCTTTAAAATGAGAACCCAAGACATCAGACTCGCAATAAAAGGACATGAAATTGAGTGGGTTACATCTTTTTAATACCTAGGAGTCACAATAGACAACCAATTGAAATTCACTCAAGAAATTGAAAATCTTCAGCAACGCTGTAAAGCCAGAAACTCAGCTTTGCGCTCCCTGACCAGTCTTAGAGAGGGTGCATCTCTACTAGTACTCAAAATGTACTATGTTAAAGCAGTTAGGTCACTCATTGACTATGCTGCTCCTGCTCTTACATCCGTCAGTGATAACCTATGGGAGAAACTGAAAGTGTCTCTAAATGATGCTCTGAGAACAATGCTGGGAGCACCTATATGGACGCGTAGAGAGAACGTAAGAATGGAAACTAATTTACCAGCATTATAAAAGGGATGAAACAAAGGATAGCCACCATTGCAGCAAAACTCATTGGAACAACCGCCAGACTGTCAATCAAAGACAGCATATAGAGATCCTTTCAGAAAAACCTCCAGTGTAGAACAAGCTCATGGATGGATAATGTGGTCAAGATTCTACAGAAAGTGGACCTGAAATGAACCATTAAAAACACAGGGGAAGATAGACCCTTATCAGCACTTTCGGCAGCCTCCTCCATGAGAAGAATCGAATCTAAAGATAATCATTAAAGGATTACCCGTTAAAAAATAAGCATGTGACCCGCCGAGGCTCAAGGAAGTAATAGAACAACAAATGAAAACCATCTCAAGACCTTCAACGACTCGCATCTTCACAGACGGATCAGTTGATCAAGAAAGAGGTTCTGCTGGGGCAGCAGTTTACACTACCAACCATGAAGCTTACTGGAGCATGAATAGTGGGTGCTCAACACTGCAAACAGAATTATATCCCCTGAAGGAGGCAATAAACTATACAATTGAGAATAATTTACATGATGTTATCATTCATACAGACTCTAAATCTTAGCTCCAGGCATTGTTATCCAGTCAGCACAGAGATAATATACAACTCCTCACATAAATTCAACATATAGGAAAAGAAGCCCATAATCTAGGGCTATCAATCACCCTAAATTGGATACCAAGTCACATTGGCAAAGAGAGTAATGAAAAGGCAGACTCACTAGCAAAAATTGTCACTGCTCTACCTGTTGTACAGGTTCAAAGACCTCCAAGTTTCTGACAGATTAAGGAGCAAATCAAGAAGAAAATATTCTCAACTATCAAAAGTCGTCACAGAGCTAAGTAGCGGAAGGAAGATCCACTGCGATATGGTACGAACAATCCACTGGTTACTCCTCTTTCAAGCCTGGCAAATAGATATCCAGAGACATTGCAGTAGCCATACACAGACCCAGACTTGGTTACAAGTGCTGCTGGGAGGTAATGAACCCAATAGTTAAAGAGTGTCACATCTGTGAAACAGAAGCAGAGGCGCCACTATTGCACTACCTACTGGAATGTGAAGCTACTGAAGGCCTGCGCATCAAACTCAACATTAATCCAACGACCGCAGCTGCATTAGATGCACATTCCACCGCGACTACAATGATTAGAAAAGCCGTTGAGAAATGGGACTCACTAGTGAGTATTCTGCATCTACATCCGCCTCCAATATAATGTTAATAAAACAAGACTAAAAGCAGTGCACTAAAACAGAAGCGATAAATAAACAGGGGAAAAAGGAGGATTCCTCTCCTTCATTTTAAACTTAGACCCAAATATTACAGAAACAAGGTTATCGCGAATAACCGAACTCAATTACGGGCTCACCATAGCCCGTGCTACATGGACACTTCGTTCTGAGTAGCTAAATCTGAAACAACAACAACAACGTCACTCATCTCACGGGGGAGATGAGTGAGGAGATCTCCCGTCACGCAGGGTGCAGTCGCACCTCCACAGATCTCCAGTATCAAGAGTTGATACTGGTAATAGCTCAAAAGGGCCACCACTTACGGGCTATTCATGCCCGTGCCACTTTTTGGGTGGCTTAATCTTCATCAATCAATCAATCCCCCTCATCTGGAAGTTTCAGATCCGTCTCCTGTGCCAGGTAAGTCCATCACGGGCTCACCATAGCCCGTGCTACTTGGAACTTTTAGTTCCCAGTAGCTGAATCTTAAACAATAACAACCTCCCTCATCGACAGCCCCGCTCCTGTGCCAGGTAAGTTAACTACGAGCTCACCATAGCCCGTGCTATTTTGGAAATTTTGTTTTAAGTAGCTGAATCTAAAACAACAACAACTTCCTCATCCACTATGAACCAACTCACCCACAGGCCGAAGCATCTATGGTCCCTGCACCATGCTGCACAGAGTCAAGGTTCGCCTCCGAGAGGACCTCATTCTCACTACGGCTGAGATCTTAGAAAAGGTCTCTACCATCGGAAATGTCTCACCGGCTGACATCGTGGAGACCATAGAAGGTCTCCACGCCAAAGAACACGGCCGTAAATGCGCCAGGATTACAATTCCACCTGCTCTCATGACCAAGGAACAATACACGGAACTCCGCCAGCGGAGCTAGTGCAGAAATGCAGTATCTGCGCCCGAAATCCCAATAGATGAGAAAGCCGATGAAACTGCTAAATTGGCAACTCGTCATCCAGTGATACATAAAACAATTCAACCCAGCCTAGAGAACATAAAAAACATCATCACCAAAAAACTCTCACCCCTCAACAAAGCCTATCTACACCAAAGAGTAGCAGAAGGTTTGCCCTCTGCAGTTTGGTATCTTCAGGTAACCAAATTAAAAAGGATAAATATCCCAAAAAGAATCCACAGGGAAATAGCAGTTCGGTTACGTAGACTACGTCTAGGTTATAGATGCAACTGGGAGATTGGTGAACCCCGACAGAGAGAACGTATCTTCTGCTAAACTGTCACAGAAAAGCCACTACTTCACTATCTCCTGGAATGTGAAGCAACTAACGACCTTAGAAGAGCTTTAAGAGACCCTGAATCTTGCAGTAACCACCCTGAAGCCATCAACACTGCCACTCTTCTAGTCAAAAAAGGTATCCAGCAGCTAGACACCCTCATAAATGCTGACAAGCAGTATCTTCCCCCTACATTAGCAGCCTGACGATTAAATCCGACCTCAGAACACTAAAAAGATTTACTGAACAAAAAATTGTACCACTTACGGGCTATTCATGCCCGTGCCACCTGTTAGGTGGCTAAATACCTATCAATCAACCAATCTTTCCTCATCCATTATGGACTACTCATGCCCGTGCCACATCTTGAGTGACTTAACCTTTATCAATCAATCTTCCCTCATCCAATTACAACCCCGCTCCTGTGCCAGGTAAGTCCACTACGGGCTCACCATAGCCCGTGCTACTTGGAACTTTTTGTTCCCAGTAGCTGAATCTTAAATAACAACGACTTCCCTCGTCACAGTCGACTTGAGAATGGTCCAGGACAGACCGAAACGTCGTCGTCGCTTCACATTTTAGTGTGTGGTTTGGTCAACATATTTCAACCACATTATTGTGACTCATCGTCTGCATTTAGACCTCTAGGTTGTTGGAAATTGCTAATATTACCGTGGCATCTATGAAGTCAGATAAACTCGCTATGGAAGTTGAAATTGGTTTTGATGATCTTGTTGTAATTGAAACTGACTTATCAAGGTCGCTTTCAGAAGTACTGAACACTATGTTTTTTGGAGTGTTTCCAGTCCTGCGTTCATGAAGGTGAGGATATTGATTTTTCGAATTTCTTGAGTAATTGTCTTTTGAGTCTCTGTGGTTTGCTTGACACCGTGTTTGAACAGCAAACTTTTGACTAATTCCGTGATCAAGGTCTGTGGCATTGGCCAGAGGGTGTCCAGTTGTGATGGAGCTCTACTTACTGCTATGCTGGTTTGGAGCCTGTTAACTTTTTGGCCCTTATCAGTGTAAATTCGGACACTATTGCCTTCATTGCCTCCAATGTGCTTACTGGGTGAAATGGGAGGCAATTACGTTGAACTATTTTTTGGTGGCCGCCATCCATCCATCTATCCTGGACGAAGGCCATCTCACCAACCACTGATGGATATTTTGAACACTTAATTACTAACATTCAGTACCTTAAGAAACTATTCTTGCACTGTGTATTATAATTTACTAACTCTACTAACAGATAGCTTAGTAATATTGTGTTTACTTCATTAAGACATAATAACGTCTCATTTCCCAGAAATTCTAGTCCGGCGTTGCATCAGCCCACACGACTAAAGGGAAAATATTTACATTAACGAGAATTGTATTAAATTCTCGTTAATTTCACATTCTTTAAAGAGAATCATCATTTAAAAAATTTTTGATCACGAATGTATTCAGTGAATTAAAACTGATAATATGATTATATTCGATGAAGCAATATAGTTTATTTGTTGATAATAATTCATACAGTTACAAACTCTTACTCCAGCACATTCATATATGACTGAATATCTACCCAGCACTCTCTTCTATTGAACATCATTCAATTTAATTATTAAGAAAAGAGAATTTATATGTTGTTGAGTAAGACAAATTAAATCTCTATAATTACTGATAAATCTTAGCTCCATTATCTCGGGAAGTTAGATAAATCATAAAAAATATTTAGCACGTTCCAACACGACTGCGCATGCGCGAACCACCTGAGAGAGAGGAAGAGACTTGGCAAAGAGACTCCATGATCAGGGAGAGTGTCTGGAAGCTTGTCGTATCATCGTCTTAAAATCGAGCCATCCGTGCCTCTACGGACGCCAACAAGACGCAACAGCTTCATTATCGCACAGACACCGTGTCCGGCAAAACAGTTTGTCCTTCTCTGTATTTTTTGTGGCCACATTTAATATGTTAGATAGGACGGTTTGTCGTTAGGAAGCGTGCCCCTTAAAAACAGCCTGTAAGTTTCATTCCCATTATCTCCCCACACAAAATTTTATGAATTCGTGTGGAGCTATATATGCTCAAATAAATTTTACATACGAATCGTCTTTCAGCTAGAGTACAAGCGTAAGAGAAACGATAACTTCCAACGCGATCACGTGTTCCCTAGGTAGCCTGCAGAGACAAGTTTATGGCGGCGAGTTTACAAGATGCATGCTACTATTCCTACCAACAGCTAAGCTGTTTATAGCTTCTGTGTAGATAGTATTTAGTAGTATTCATTGATTTATTATTACATGATTAATATCATATAAGAACATAAGAACATAAGAACAAAGGTAACTGCAGAAGGCCTATTGGCCCATACGAGGCAGCTCCTATTCTATAACCACCCAATCCCACTCATATACTTGTCCAACCCGCGCTTGAAACAATCGAGGGACCCCACCTCCACCACGTTACGCGGCAATTGGTTCCACAAATCTACAACCCTGTTACTGAACCAGTATTTACCCAAGTCTTTCCTAAATCTAAACTTATCCAATTTATACCCATTGTTTCGTGTTCTGTCCTGTGTTGATACTTTTAATACCCTATTAATATCCCCCTTGTTATGTCCATTCACCCACTTGTAAACCTCTATCATGTCGCCCCTAACTCTTCGCCTTTCCAGTGAATGCAACTTAAGCTTTGTTAATCTTTCTTCATATGAAAGATTTCTAATTTGGGGAATTAACTTAGTCATCCTACGCTGGACACGTTCAAGTGAATTTATATCCATTCTATAATATGGCGACCAAAACTGAACTGCATAATCTAAATGGGGCCTAACTAGAGCAAGATATAGCTTGAGAACCACACCAGGTGTCTTGTTACTAACGCTGCGATTAATAAATCCAAGTGTCCGATTTGCCTTATTACGAACATTTATGCATTGATCCTTTTGTTTTAAATTCTTACTAATCATAACTCCCAGATCCCTTTCGCAATCCGACTTCGCAATCACAACACCATCTAGCTCGTATCTTGTAACTCTATCATCATTACCTAACCTCAGAACTTTACATTTATCAGCATTAAACTGCATCTGCCAATCCTTTGACCATTTCAAAACCCTATCTAGATCAACTTGAAGTGATAGTGAGTCCTCCTCCGAATTAATTTCCCTACCGATTTTCGTATCATCGGCAAATTTGCAAATGTTGCTACTCAAACCTGAATCTAAATCATTTATATATATTATAAACAACAGAGGTCCCAGGACAGAGCCTTGAGGCACTCCACTTACAACATTTTCCCACTCTGACTTGATTCCATTTATACTAACTCTCTGTTTCCTTTGGTATAGCCATGCCCTAATCCAGCTTAATATAGCACCCCCAATACCATGAGACTCTATTTTTTTAATCAGTCTTTCATGTGGCACTGTATCAAAAGCTTTGCTAAAGTCAAGGTATACAACATCGCAATCCTTACCACTATCAACTGCCTCAACAATGCTAGAATAAAAAGATAACAAATTTGTTAAACATGAACGGCCATTTATAAAACCATGTTGCGACTCAATTATTAATTTATGTTTTTCAAGATGAAGACGAATTTTATTTGCTATTATAGATTCGAGTAACTTTCCCACAATAGACGTTAGGCTAATTGGTCGATAGTTAGACGCAAGTGATCTATCTCCTTTCTTAAAAACTGGTATCACATTAGCACTTTCCAAAACTCTGGCACTCTGCCTGACTCTATTGATTTATTAAATATGGTTGACAGTGGGTCACAAAGCTCCTCTTTGCATTCTTTAAGCACCCTAGCAAACACTTCATCCGGCCCTGGGGATTTGTTTGGTTTGAGTTTTACTATTTGTTTAAGAACATCCTCCCTGGTAACTGCCTAAACTCGTCAACCTGTCCTCGTCCCCACCCACATAGACTTGTTCGGCTGAAGGCATATTGTTAATAATATACTTGCATATTATTTATATATGTGATTTTTGAATTGATGTGCATTAACATCTCAATATATTATTATTTTGCATTAACTTCCCATTACAAATTAACCGCCCTCCCCAGGTATGTGTTGGGAATCGGCTCTATAATTTACAGTAAACTACAGTTCATATATTATACATTAATAGATTTCAGTTACACTTTATAAAAGAGATCCATAGGCACTGGTTCTCTACTTTATTTCTTTTCTTAAGAATGGTCCTTCTAATTATTTAGTAGATTTATTATCATTAATCTAGAGCCAGATTTCCCCACAACCACCATAGTTGGAGGGCCATGAGCTCCCTCCACCTGGTTTGGTCTTTGTAAGTTCCACGCTGTTTTTGTGGGCATGTATGATCTGGTATGAATTTTGGTGGACACTTCTGCTTAACCCTTCCCCCTTCCCCTACGCTATGGGCGTGAGGTGGGTGGTTGGAGTACGTTTTCATCCTATTAAGCCTTTCGGGTCATCTTAGGTTCCCACACCATTTGGTCACCACTTGGTCCGGGAGACGTCTCCCGTCACGCGGGGTGCAGTTGCACCTCCACAGATCTCCAGTATCAGCTCTTGATACTGGTAATGGCTCAAAAGGGCCACCACTTACGGGTTATTCATGCCCGTGCCACCTTTTCGATGGTTTAATCGTCATCTTGGACACATTCATGGGAGACATCTCCCGTCACGCAGAGTGCACTTGCACCTCCACAGATTTCCAGTATCAGCTCTTGATACTGGTGATGGCTCGAAAGGGCCACCACTTACGAGCTATTCATGCCCGTGCCATCTTTTGGGTGGCTTCATCTTCATCTTCTTCATCTGTTTAAAACACGGGAGACATCTCCCGTCACGCTGGGTGCAGACGCACCTCCACAGATCTCCAGTATCTCTATTGATACTGGTGATGGCTCAAAAGGGCCACCACTTACCAATTCATGCCCGTGCCACCTATTGGGTGGCTTCATCTTCATCTTAACACATTCACAAGGGAGACATCTCCCATCATGCAGGGTGCATTCGCACCTCCACAGATCTCCAGTATCAGCTCTTGATACTGGTAATGGCTTAAAATGGCCACCACTTACGGGCTATTCATGCCCGTGCCACCTTTTGGGTGGCTTAATCTTCATCATCATCATGACTGACCATCCATTTGGTCACCACTTGGTCCGGGAGACGTCTCCCGTCGCGCAGGGTGCAGTTGCGCCTCCACAGATCTCCAGTATCATCTTTTGATACTGGTAATGGCTCGAAAGGGCCACCACTTACGGGCTATTCATGCCCGTGCCACCTCTTGGGTGGCTTAATCTTCATCAATCCTGGGTGTATGCACCATCTGGTCACCACTTGGTCCGGGAGACATCTCCCGTCACGCAGGGTGCAGTCGCGCCTCCACAGATCTCCAGTATCAGCTCTTGATACTGGTAATGGCTCAAAAGGGCCACCACTTACGGGCTATTCATGCCCGTGCCACCTCTTGGGTGGCTTAATCTTCATCAATCAATCAATCTTAGGTTCCAGATGTAATGTGCCTTGGAACAATTTGGACACTTAGCTGGAATGGGCTGGTTAGCCCTGTGTTTACCAAGGCATATTTTCGTGTCGTGGGGCTGGCTGCAGACTCCACACCTAACTGGGCGTTGGAAGCCATCCTTATGATGTCCTTATCTCTGACGTATGAAGCATCTGAGGGGCTCTGGGGTGAAAATCCTGTGTTGGAACACGCCCCAAGTGTCCAGATCAAGTTTATCTGGAAACCTTCCTTTTACTGTGAGAAAGGCTCATCGGATTTTCTGCTTCCTTGATTTAACCTGGCATCTTTCTGCTGACACCACATAATTCAGCTTTCCGAAATGAGTTAAGAATATGTGCAAGGTATAGTGAAGGACAATGATTTTCCTTAGTTTGTCCTCTGGCTTGAGTCCGTCGCATTTCTTGTAATTCATAAGAATCGTTTCAGCTCTGTCATCTTTGGGCCTCAAAATATATTCGCCTCTCAGGTTTGACTTTCTCTGATCTTGAGCTAGGGGTACTCTTTTCCAAGGTTCACTACTCTGGCATACGATGACTTGCCCCCGGCATGCTGCACCTTGAATATTGGTAGCGGGGATTTTGTCTGGGTAGTTGGAGTGTTTATTGGTCATGGCATCTTTTCTTGATAGTTCTTAGTGGGGAGGTTCTTCTTGTTGGCTTTGGTCACAGAATGGTAAACGCCCTCACTGTCGGAACAGGAACGGGAAAGACTTCCTTTTGTAACCGGGAGCAGCAACGTTGGTTCACACACAATTGGTCTGATGATCCATATTATTGTCCAGATGCTGACTGTGGAGTAATGTGTCTTGTGTGACGGTGACGTGGTGACTGATTTTCTCACTCTGACTTAAACCCATTTATATTATCTATTTGTTTCCGTTCGTATAGTCATGCCATAATCCAAGTTAATATAGCACCTCCAATGCCGTGAGCCTTTATCTTATTAATCAATCTTTCATATGATAATGTATCAAGTGCTTTGATAAAGTCAAGGTACACAACATCATAGAAATTTCCACTATCAACTGCCTCAACTATTCTGGAATATAATTATAGCAAATTTGTTAAACATGAACTGTCGTTAGCAAAACCATGTTGTGAATCATTTATTAATCTATGTTTTTCAAGATGAAGACGAATTGTATTTGCAATTATCGATTCAAGCAACATTCCCTCAATAGACGTTAAGCTAAATGGCCGATACCTTGACGGAAGTGATCTATCTCCTTTCTTAAAAACTTGTACCACATTAGCAATCGCCCACGACTCAGGCACTCTGTCTGACTCTAATGATTTATTAAATATGGTAGACAACGACTCGCAAAACTCCTCTTTGCATTCTTTCAGCACCCTGGCATGCAATTCGTCCGACCATGGGGATTTGCTTGGCTCGAATTTCACTATTTGTTTAATGACATCCTCCCTGGTAACTGCTAAACAAGTCAACCTATCCTCTTCCCCCCTAACATGGACTTGTTTGGTTGAAGGCATTATGTTAAGTTTTTCTTTAGTAAATACAGAGATAAAATAATTATTTAAAATTCTACTCTAAAGCATCTAGGTCAAATACTGTTTGACCTAGATGCTCTAGATATTTCATCCTAGAGATGTTTTGCTTCTATTCTGTCTTGGTTTGGTTGCCTGAATAACTCATAATGTAATCACACAATATGTGACCAGAGGATAAAATACGAAAAATCATTGTCCTCCACTATCCCTTGCATATGGCCCTTGACCATCTCGAAAAGCTGAACTATGTGATGTCAGCAGAGAGATGCCAGGAAACCCGACAAGTCCTTCTCACAGTAAGAGGACGGATCCTGGAGAAACTTGACTTTGGAATCTGGGGCGTATTCCAACACAGGCCTTACACACCAGAGCCCCTAAGATGATTTAGATGTCAGAGATTTGGGCATCACAAAGATGGCTGCCAAGGCCCAGTGAGGTGCGGAGTCTGCAGTCAGCCCCATGACACAAAAATATGCATTGATAAACACAAGGCAAACCACCCTGTCCAAGCAAATTGCCCAAATTGCTCCAAGGCACATCACGCCTGGAACTTGAAATGCCCTGAAAGGCTCAAAAGGCTTCAAACGAACCCACCATGCCTACAGCACAGTCGAAGCCCCCACCAAAACTTATACCAGCTCCCCTGCCCACTAAAACCGTGTGGGGTCCACCCATTCAGGTAGAGGGGGTACACGGCCCTTCACCATCGGCCATGGTGAAGGGTGTGAAGACCTCCGTACAGGACAAAGAGATAGCTGGGGGCCACAAGAAACATGTTCAAAGCAGTCGCCCCCCATTGCATCCAGTAAGCACACTGGGGGCAATAAGAGTAGGAGTAACAATTCCAGTGTCAAAGTGATCATTGAGAAGGGTAAAAAAGTAAGCAGACCCCAAACCTGCACAGCGTTAAATAGTGTTCCCGCAGAACTGGACGCTCTCTGGCCAATGCTCAAAACTTGAGCATGAACCCGTTCAATGATCAACGGGCAATCCAGGGGATGTGCAATCTATGTAAAATGTGACCTGATCTCCAAGTCCATAACCAGCCCACCCAATTGTGGAGCAGGGACAGAGGTAATGGGAGTAACCATTGAGCTAAGATACGACAAACTTGAAGTGTTTAATGTGTACAGGTCTGCACATGCTGAAATGGATCTCTCTGTGTTATTTGGACACGCGACAACATCAAACACAATCATTTCTGGAGATTTTAATGCCCCTCATCGATTGGCATTGGGCTCGAACACAACAAATGAGGCCGGCATTCACATTGCATATCTACTAGACCAGCTTCCAGAAATCCAAATCCTAAACAATAATGAACCTACCCACATCCAAGAGGCAGATTAGACCTTACCTTCGTTTCAGCCTCCCTAAGAGATGCAGCAACATGGTCAGTTGAGCCCACACTCACAAGCGACCATTATAGGGTTCAAATTGATCTTCAGTTAGATCTGCCCACCCCACCTCCACCTCCATCTGAAGCCTGGAACTTTGCTTTAGCAAACTGGGACCGATTTCAAAACCTCATTTCAGAGTGGCATAGAAACTATGATCTTTCTGAAGACATTTATCAGGCAGAACAAGAATTTGTCTAAGCGATTCAAAGTGCAGCCAACCACTCATCCCACTGAAAAAAACAGTCCACCGGACACCATAAAGATCATTGGTACTATTGCGAACGTGTCAAAGAACTCAACCATAGACTCAACAGAAAAAGAAAGCTATACAAAAAAGCAGCCAAGTTACCGCAACAGGATCTTACTTTGTGAGGTCAAGGAACATGCATCGAGAGACCAGACTAATAAAAGAACAAAAGTGGCTGGAATGGTGTTCACATCTGAATGAACACACCTCTCTTGGAGAGATGTGGAAGCAAATTTACTGGGCCAAAGGGAATAAAAAACCTATGGATCCTTAGGTGTTTTACCTCAAGGATCCTCAACAGGAAGCCAAAGTTCTGGCAACCAGGTTTGCAGAAAGAGCAGCCAGCAATCAGCTTCCACCAGATGTATTAGCAGTACAGACCGGACTAGAGGAATAAAGGTGGCACAGAATCCTTACAGCATGTGAGAAAGTCTCTGACACTGATGCCTCCTTCACACTGGATGAGCTCAATTGGGCTAAGAAAAACTCCAAGGATACATCCCCTGGAGACGACAAAATAACCTATAAAATTATTAGAAACCTCCGCCCAGAGAGAGACGCTGCATACCTAAGGTTAATTTAGCCTGGACTTCTCAAACTAGAC
Organism: Procambarus clarkii; assembly: GCF_040958095.1. Lineage (NCBI taxonomy): Eukaryota > Metazoa > Arthropoda > Malacostraca > Decapoda > Cambaridae > Procambarus > Procambarus clarkii. Next base: position 20,151,294 of record NC_091183.1, read on the forward strand.
CTTCAGCTTGGAATAGAGCAGACATAGTGCCGATCCCAAAACCCAAAGATCCAGCTAATCCCAGGCCCATCTCTCTCCAAAGCTGTGCAGCGACCAGGAATGCTGATATTCCTGGACATCAAAGAAAGCCTTGGAACTGGCTAGCGCCCCAGCTATTCTCTGCTGCCTCGTCGACAAAGAGGTCAGAGGCAACCTGCTCTCCTGAACTAAAAACTGTCTCATAAACAGAGAAGCAAGAGTAAAACTTTATGGCACAGTCTCTGAGTACAAAAGACATGAAAATGGTACACCGCAAGGAGGTATTCTCAGCCCTCTTCTCTTCAACTGTTTAATGGAAAGAATAATGAGGTTGAAACTCCCACATCACTGCAGGCTGTTAAACTACGCGGACGACTTTGTCATCATCATAAAAGGAAGGGATGCGGCGCGCCTTGCACCCAAATGCTTAGACTGCATCAGTAAAGAGGCAAAACAGATTGGTATCAAACTCAACCCCTCAAAGCCAAAAGCCATGCCCATAAAAATATTGAAGCCCAACATCCAACTCACAGTACAGGGTCAACCAATTGAATGGGTGGACACCTATCAGTATCTAGGAATAATCTTGGACACACATGAATTTTAATGCTGAGGTCACTTACTTGAGAGAGAGAACTGCGGCCCGGACGGCAATCCTCAGGTCGCTAACTTCCCTCTCTGGAGGAGCCAATCTACAAGTCCTTCACACATACTATGTACAGGCAGTCAGATCAGTGATCGATTATGCCGCACCTGCACTCACTAGTCTATCACACCAACAGTGGAAAAAGCTTGAAGAGTCCCAAAACAGTGAGAGCCGCGCTGGGAGCCCCCATGTGGACCAGGCTTGAAACTCTAAGACTAGAAACTGGTTTGCCCTCTCTTCAAGAAAGAATATCACAAAGAACAACTACAATTATCAGTAAGATAATTATTTCTCGTGATCCAACCCCAGTACGGCAGGTCTTGGTGGTTGGACTAGGCCAAAACAACGGAAACTCTTGGGCTGCAAGAGCAGGAAATGTCCTAAACAGACTACATTTAAAATGCATGATTCTTGATAGAGAGGGTGATAAACCACACCCAAATTATACTTCTTCCGCACCGTGGGAAGAGCCTACTTTCAAAATAGTAATAGAAAGTCTCCCAATGAAAAAGGCTGCCTATGATCCGACAATTATAAGGCGCATAATAGAAGTGCAAATGTATAGCATTGCAGTAGCAGGAGCCACCCAAATCTTCACAGACGGATCGGTTGACACAGAATATAATCTGGGTGTTGTGATTGGTATGAATTTGAAACAAAAGGATCAATGCATGAATGTTCGTAATAAGGCGAATAGGACACTGGGATTTGTTAGTCGAAGCGTTAGTAACAAGACACCTAGTGTGGTTCTTAAGCTATATCTTGCTCTGGTTGGGCCCCATTTAGATTATGCAGTCCAGTTTTGGTCGCCGTACTATAGAATGGATATAGATTCACTTAAACGTGTCCAGCGTGGGATGACTAAGTTGATTTCCCAAACTAGAAATCTTTCATATGAAGAAGGATTAACAAAGCTTAGGTTGCATTCAATGGAAAGGCGAAGAGTTGGGGGTGACATGATAGAGGTTTGCAAGTGGATGAATGGACATAACAAGGGGGATGTTGATAGGGTATTAAAATTATCAACGCAAGACGGAACACGAAACAATGGGTATAGGTTGGATTGGTTTGGATTTAGGAAAGACATGGGTGGATACTGGTTCAGTAACAGGGTTGTTGATTTGTGGAACCAATTGCCGCGTAACGTGGTGGAGATGGGGTCACTCGATTGTTTCAAGCGCGGGTTGGACACGAATATGAGTGGGATTGGGTGGTTATAGATAGGCGCTGCCTCGTATGGGCCAATAAGCCTTCTGCAGTTACCTTTGTTCTTGTTGTTCTTCTTATGTTCTTATAAGAGTTCTGGCGCTGCTCTTTGCACGGCGAGCGTACAGGTATATTGGAGACTGGGAAGACTAGTATCATCATCCCAAACTGAGTTGTTTGCCATACAACAGGCATTCGCATATGTGATCGCACAAAACACTCAAAATGCAATTATACACACAGACTCAAAAGCTGCACTTCAAATACTCGGACAAAAACAGTGGAAAGATAACGAGGAAATAATTACCACCATTTTGTATCTTGGAGCAGTCGCTAAAGGCAAAGGACTCAACATAACCTTAAACTGGATCCCATCTCATGTTGGAATCCCATTAAATGAGAAAGCTGATAAAATTGCTAAATCGGCAACTCGTCATCCAGTGATACATAAGACAACATAAAGACCCAGCCTAGAGACAGTCTACTTTCAAGTGTGGTCTAGAGCAGACACTTGCGAGATACTGTACCAACGCTCAGTGCGCTTAACTCACACCAACGTATCACCTGTGTACTTCTGTATATTCGATCAAATATATATATATAGTATCTTAGTGTCTGTGTTTATTTGTCACCATACTTTACGTAACCATAGAACCGTTACATTGGTGACCCCGGAGAGTTTCAACGATACCCAGCCACGATGGACTACAACATGGACTCTCACTGGACCTCCACTGCTGCTGCTTGCTGTGGACCGCAGCCACCTGTCATGGAACGTTGCCAACACCCTTGCCATAGCTATGATTTTCATCGCGATCGTCTCTGCATTTTCATCTACTACGGCTTGCTGCTCCACGATCACTACTCACTCATCTGGCAGCTTCATCAGTAACTACATAATGTGGGATCTACAGCCTGCCCTGCCGACTCTCCATCGCTGCCAGGGCACTGCTTGTTCTACAGGGGCGCCCACGAAAGCTGCTCTTTCGTCAGATTCATCTACACGTTCACTGCATTCTAATACTCTGCCGACTCAAGCACTTTGCGCAGTACAGGACTTACAGCTTGCGTTTCCGACTCTTCGTCGCCTCCAGGACAATTCAGCTCTAGCAGTGATTACCTCGTTGTCCTAAACTACGTGCCTACATTACCTCCTAATGTCCTGGTGCCCGAGCCCATCCGCCCCGGATCTAAATGCTCCACAAGCGACCCAAGGACGCAACAATTATGCACATTCTTCTCTCCTGCTACACCGAGCTTGTCCACACACTGCCTACATCTTTTGGTACCAGACTACAATTTCCACAGTCAACAATGTAGTACTCGGCGTGTACAGTCCTAATCAACCCAAGACGCTACAGCTTCGACACAGAGCAGACAGCAGACTACGACCGCATCGAGCCGCCACGCTCTCGCTCCCCGAGTTTAGACACTCACAAATCTCAATCGAGCCGCCACGCTCTCCCACATAGAGCTCCACGACTCCGGCCTCACTCAGCTCTGCTCCAGGCTTCGTCTCAACGTCTGCGACACTGCTAAATCCAGAGACACATCCGCCGACTACGCAGTTCACTTTTCGACCCCAATTACCAGCAGCACCGCCACCTACGACAACGGACGATCCTGTGCGACCTCCCACCCTACAAACCCAGTTACCAGCCGCACCACAACCTGATCCTACGACGACGGACGATCCTGTGCGACCTCCCACCCTACGACCCCAGTTAGATGACATCAGCGAAGAGGAGGAAGTTAACTTTGATGGTTATGTAACGCGAGCAGGGCGTACAATTCACCGACCAGCTAAGTTCCTTGATCAAGTATTTTTCCTTTCATCCCCTGGGAAGGGGAGTTCTGTAGCGAGTAGATTATCCCAATAATATACTCGCTCCAAATGCTTTGTTAATATTCCTGTCAACCTTTGGAGATGAATGAGGTGAGGCGTTGCCCGGGCATATAAGCAGCAGGATAGCAAACATTAACCACCACACACTTGGTCCGGGAGACATCTCCCGTCACGCAGGGTGCAGTTGCACCTCCACAGATCTCCAGTATCAGCTCTTGATACTGGTAATGGCTCAAAAAGGCCACCACTTACGAGCTATTCATGCCCGTGCCATCTTTTGGGTGGCTTCATCTTCATCTTCTTCATCTGTTTAAAACACGGGAAACATCTCCCGTCACGCTGGGTGCAGACGCACCTCCACAGATCTCCAGTATCATCTATTGATACTGGTGATGGCTCAAAAGGGCCACCACTTACCAATTCATGCCCGTGCCACCTATTGGGTGGCTTCATCTTCATCTTAACACATTCACAAGGGAAACATCTCCCATCATGCAGGGTGCATTCGCACCTCCACAGATCTCCAGTATCAGCTCTTGATACTGGTAATGGCTTAAAATGGCCACCACTTACGGGCTATTCATGCCCGTGCCACCTTTTGGGTGGCTTAATCTTCATCATCATCATCATCCCAGCCTAGAGAACCTAGAACACAACCCAGTCTAGAGAACATAAAAAACATCATCACCAAAAAACTCTCACACCTCAACAAAGTCTATCTACACTAGAGAGTAGCTGAAGGTTCGCTCTCTGCAACATGGTATTTTCAGGCAACCAAATTAGAATGGTTAAATATACCAAAAGGTATCCACAGGGAAATAGCAATTAGGTTATATAGACTACGTCTAGGTAACAGATGCAACTGAGAGATTGGTGAACCGCGATAGAGAGAGTGCATCTTCTGCCATACTGTCACAGAAAAGCCATTACTTCACTATCTTCTGGAATGTGAAGCAACCAACGACTTTAAAAGAGCTTTAAGAGTCCCTGAATTTTGCATTGGCCACCCTGAAGCATTCAACACAGTCACTCTCCTGGTCAAAAAAGGTGTCTAGCAGCTGGACACCATCATAAAGACTGTCAAGCAGTATCCTCACTCGCGATAACAGCTTGACGATTAAATGCAACCTCAGAATACTGAAAAGAATTACCGAACAAAAAATTGTACCACTTACGGGATATTCATGCCCGTGCCACCTCTTGGGTGGTTTAATCTTTCTCAATCATCAATCATCAAGTCCCTCAAGGGGCACACAAATTCAGTGAGTACAAATACTCAAATCATAGTGCAAGAATCCCATATAACATTGCAGGTTAATATAGTAAGCACCGCATATAAGTGTTACACTCCTGGAAGAAATTTTTTGTAGCTCCTAAGTATCCTGTCTATCATACCATTATCACACATCCAAACAATTTGATGTGTACACTACTTATTTCCTTATTTCTATAGTTATCAATAAGTTGACACTAATACAAAATGTTCTAAGGTGTTGGCGTGCGGCATACTACATAATTTACACTCCTTATATTTTTCACTGACATCATCACCGTATTGACAGATATATTTGTATCCTAATCTTAATCTCATGTAAATTGAATCCTTCCAAGTAGACTTTCTTCTACCATAGGTGAAGGACGAATTTTTATTTATTATTGAATAATAATGGTGGACAGTGTGTTACTACTGTCCACTATGGCCATTCTCTTTACATTATCTTCATCCTCTTGGATTATCTTGATTCTTGTTTTTATTTGTTTCAAGGTTAACTGACATACAACATCAACAAGAGTTTTTTCCGTGGCTCTCTTCGCTATGTCATCAACAGTATTCCCACAAGTGAAGGGATCCTCATGAATTTTACTTTATACCCATTTTTTTCTAATTTCTTAACATTCTCTCTACACTCTATCACAATATTATGGTATACTGGGCGTCTGCTGTATAAATACTCTAACGCTCCTCTACAGTCAATAAAGAAGCAGGCATTTTTACCACATTTTTATTGAGACACAGCACCGCTCCTGTACCAGGTAAGTCCATTACGGGCTCACTATAGCCCGTGCTACATGCCCCGCTCCTGTGCCAGGTAAGCTACGGGCTCACCATAGCCCGTGCTACTTGGAACTTGTTCTGAGTAGCTGAATCTATAACAACAACAACTTACCACATTTGACTACTTCTTGTAATCTTGCTATTACACCTTGGAGTTCAGCCTGCGTTGAAGAGACATTGTCAGTTAAGCGGCGTCCAATAACAGTATCTACAGTGCCGATGTCAGTGTACTCCCTGATCAAGACACCACATCCTGCCTTCCCATCCCTAGCTACTGACCCATCACAATATACATGTAGAGTGTTTTCTGTAGGCAATTCTCTAATTATACAATCATATGCTGTCCTCAGCTCTCCTATTTCATACATACTTTTTTTCTTTTGCAAGGATTGATTGATTGATGATTGGTGAAGATTAAGCCACCCAAGATGTGGCACGGGCATGAATAGCCCGTAAGTGGTGGCCCTTTCGAGCCATTACCAGTATCAAAAGATGATACTGGAGATCTGTGGAGGCGCAACTGCACCCTGCGTGACAGGAGATGTCTCCCGGACCAAGTGGTGACCAAATGGTGCTGTTTTCGGATGATGATGATGATGAAGATTAAGCCACCCAAAAAGTGGCACGGGCATGAATAGCCCGTAAGTGGTGGCCATTTTAAGCCATTACCAGTATCAAGAGCTGATACTGGAGATCTGTGGAGGTGCGAATGCACCCTGCATGATGGGAGATGTCTCCCTTGTGAATGTGTTAAGATGAAGATGAAGCCACCCAAAAGGTGGCACGGGCATAAATAGCCCGTAAGTGGTGGCCATTTTAAGCCATCACCAGTATCAATAGATGATACTGGAGATCTGTGGAGGTGCGACTGCACCCAGCGTGACGGGAGATGTCTCCCGTGTTTTAAACAGATGAAGAAGATGAAGATGAAGCCACCCAAAAGATGGCACGGGCATGAATAGCTCGTAAGTGGTGGCCCTTTCGAGCCATCACCAGTATCAAGAGCTGATACTGGAGATCTGTGGAGGTGCAAGTGCACTCTGCGTGACGGGAGATGTCTCCCATGAATGTGTCCAAGATGACGATTAAACCATCGAAAAGGTAGCACGGGCATGAATAGCCCGTAAGTGGTGGCCCTTTTGAGCCATTACCAGTATCAAGAGCTGATACTGGAGATCTGTGGAGGTGCAACTGCACCCTGCGTGACGGGAGATGTCTCCCGGACCAAGTGTGTGGTGTTTTGCAAGGGAATAATTACTACATCTACATTACAATCCTCCCATGGTAGTGTGAATTGTCTTTTAGGAACAGCAATACACTCTGTGATAACATCATACTTTATAACATTAGAGCATAAGTTACTCATATATGCTCTCTTCTTTATCATACATTGTTCATTACTTCCCACCTTTTGAACTGAGAGAATTCATTCATTAGCTCCCCCACCTCTCATTAATCTAATGGCAGAGGCTACATTTATCTCTGAAATTCTATCCCCAATACTCTGCAGATTCAACTCCATCCTCATTACTCTCAATCATAGCATTTCTTGGGCATCCTAAGTTAATTCTCATGACTTCATTTTGTACCTTCTCCAACTTGCCCATCCTACCTTTATCAAAACAAGAAAGGAAAGGTGTAGCATAATCAATAAGAGATCTTATAATACTCAAGTATATCAATCGTAGCACAGGTAGCACTCACTCCCTTTCCACAGCATGCCAAGGCCTTTAGAGGTTGTAATTTCTTCCGACATTGACCCAACAGTCTGTTCATCTCAGCTTCCAAACTCTCATGGGTATATCCAACATATATGCCAAAATATTTATATATATTAACTCTCTATATCTTTACTGTTTATTTTCAATATAATGGGCCTCCGACTTCTACATTTAAACTTAGTTTTGTCTTCATTAACCTTTATGGTGGTACAGGTTTCCGAAATTATCCAAAACCGTTTGAACCTTTGAAATATCTTTCCCCTGAAACAAAATATCATCGGCATATATGATAGGAGTTACTCCATTTGAGTATCTTTCAGATGCTATCTTATTCATTAGTACATTAAACAGGGTGGGACTTAACACTCCTCCCTGAGGTGTGCCGAGTTCAAAGGATCTCACATCTGACATACGACCTTGATACCACACCTGAGCCTTCCTATCGTAAAGATAATCCCCTATCCAGGGCAATAAACTCCCTTTAACACCATGACCAATATATTCATATAAAATAACCTCTTTGTTGGCTATATCAAAAGCTCCTTGTAAATCAATAAAAATTTTATAATAATCATTATCATTAACTAGACATTTAATAATACAGTCAGAGGTATTTTTGCCTCTGAGGAACCCCAACACATTACTAGACAACTGATCACCTGTTATATACAAAAGTCTATTTAAAATTATCCTCTCCATCATTTTACAAAAACACGAGGTTAAGGACACAGATCTGTACTCTCCATTGGCTTTAGGGATAGGGATGATCATAGCTTTTTTCTATTTACTGAGAATACTGCCCTCTTTATAACTAATATTAAAGAGGTCAAACAGTGGCCTTTTCGTCATAATGGCAAGTTCATTAAGTTAATTAAGTTCATTAATTTCATAAGTTACTTCATCCTCCCCAGGGGCAGTAGATTTCCCAACTTTGATCGCCGTTATTAGTTCTTCTCTGGTAATATATGTGCAAGTGAAATCACCACTGTAACCTGCTGTAAGTATATAATCCTTTCTTAGATCTTTCCAAGAATCTAATGACTCTCTCGTTACAGCGGGTAATGAACTAAGTTTGGCAGCTTCCGCCCATTTATTAACGAGACCATTTGCAATTCCTTGCAGGTCAGAATGTGCAACAAAATTATGCTTTTTACCCCTTACTTTATTTACGTCTTGCCAGATTTCCTTCAAGTTTCTGTTACTCCCAACTTTCTCTGCAAACTCCTGCCAATACTTGCTCCTAATTTCCTTTCTCTTCTCCCCACACAGCCTAGCAACTGCCAGTAAAGCATTATTCCTTTCCTCAGTCCTACCATTCCTATTCCAATGCCTGTGAGCTCTCCACATTGTTAATATCCACCCCTTAAGCATCTTGTCCTCTGTATAATTTTCTTTTCTGGGAGGGATGCTTTTTTATACTAGATGTTTTCCGGTTCAATGTTGAATTACATAACCTACCTCCTTAATTAGACCTTCATCAAATGCTTCTGCCGGTACTGGCTTATAAGTATCATACCAAGACTTAATATGACCAACAAGACCCCTTAGTTCTCCCTCACTAAACTCTAACCTTTTCCTCTGAAGGCAGGCATTCTTTTTATCTAGATTAAGCTGTATTTGTAATGCAAAATAATCACTTAGCATTTCATCCACAGTAAGACAATTCCCCTCTATGCCCTCAGCATTTATCAAACAAACGTAATCTAATCTCCCTCCCCTCAGATGAGTAGGAGAGGGCTCGCCCAGCAGTTGAACATCTTCATGTTCCTGCAAAAACTTTTACCATCTGCAACCATTCCTATTTGTTTTACCCCTTGAACCTAAAGCTGGATGTCTGGCATTAAAATCCCCTACCACAAGTGTATCTTCAGAAAAGAAGGAATCCGGCAAATATCTTAAATCAAGGGAGCTATCACAGATGTATAGATTAATGAAATTTAACTCTCAGTCTTGTAACTGTATCCGCAAACTAATACTTTTAATACCTCTATATCTCTGAGGGATTCCAGTTATATCAGCAGGTATGGTACTTTTGACATAACATGAAACCCCCCTAGTTTCTCCATCAGCATATAAGTGAAAACCTCAATAGCCATTTAGCCTCAGAATACTACCATTCCTATCCCCAGTTTCCTGGAGTGTTACTAATGTCAATATTCTCTCGAAGAGTATAATAGTGTACATCCATCGCTCTAGTTTTTCGGGAGACATCTCCCATCACGCAGAGTGCAGTCGCACCTCCACAAATCTCCAGTATCAACTCTTGATACTGGTAATGGCTCAAAAGGGCCACCACTTACGGGCTATTCATGCCCGTGCCACCTTTTGGGTGGCTTAATCTTCATCAATCGCTCTAGTTTTTAATCCATTAATGTTCCAAGATAATATTCTCAATCTACTTTCATCCATGATTAATAATAAAACTACCTTTACCCTGTCCGTCACATTCCATGAGATACGAGAGTACCTTAGCCGGTGTGTTAGCCGGAGCTCCTGAGTGCAGTTATATTATCATAGCAATATGGAAATTGTAGTGAAGGAACTGATGAATCTAATTGGAGCCCTGAGGAAAGAGTTGGATTCCCTATGGGAGGAGATACGTCAGCTGAAACAACATCGAGAAGAAACGAAGGAGGAGACCAGTATTAAAAATACCTCGTCTTGGAAAGTCGTAAAGGACAGGGGCCTTAAGAAGACCTTGATAAAGCCGCTTACAGACATCATAAGGACTTCTAATTCATTTACCGTATTGGAGAACGAGTGCTGTGGTGGGACTGCGGTTGACGCGAAAGGGAAAGCAACGAAGAGCAATGAAGCGCAGGCCCCTCAGAGAGTAAAGGGAGTACCTAAGCGAATTTCAGTTGTGGGAGATTCCCAAGTAAGGTATTTGGATAGAACGTTTTGTGCTAAAGATAGGGGGGAACAGGTTAAGGGTTTGCTATCCGGGAGCTGGAATTGATGATATTATAAACAACATGAATGATATTATGACTGGAAATGGGAACAATCCCATTATTTGCATTAGTGCAGGGGGAAATGATGTTGGACGAGTTAGGAGTGAGGAACTGACTCAGAGGTATAAAACAGCCATAGAATTAGTTAGGAGCAAGAGAGGAATCCCGATCATATGTGGCATTCTTCCAAGAAATAGCGTTGGGAATGAATGGTTGTCAAGGGCACTTGGTGTCAATTGCCGGCTAGAAAGATATTGCAAATCAAATGCAATATCTTTCATTGACAACTGGGAATACTTCTATGGAAGAAGTGAAATGTATGCTCGTAAACCTCTGTTGTTTATAATATATATAAATTATTTAGATTCAGGTTTGAGTAGCAACATCTGCAAATTTGCAGATGATACAAAAATCGGTAGGGAAATTAACACGGAAGAAGACACACTATCACTTCAATTTGATCTAAATAGGGTTTTGAAATGGTTAAAAGATTGGCAGATGTAGTTTAATGCTGATAAATGTAAAGTTCTGAGGCTAGGTAATGATGATAGAGTTACAAGATACGAGCTAGATGGTGTTGAGATTGCGAAGTCGGATTAAGAACATAAGAACAAAGGTAACTGCAGAAGGCCTATTGGCCAATACGAGGCAGCTCCTATTTTTAACCACCCAATCCCACTCATATACATGTCCAACCCACGCCTGAAACAATCGAGGGACCCCACCTCCACCACGCCACGCGGCAACCGGTTCTACAAACCAACAACCCTGTTACTGAACCAGAATTTACCCAAGTCTTTCCTAAATCTAAACTTATCCAATTTATACCAATTGTTTCGTGTTCTGTCTTGTGTTGATACTTTTAATACCCTATTAATATCCCCTTTGTTATTTCCATTCATCCACTTGTAAACCTTTATCATGTCACTCCTAACTCTTTGCCTTTCCAGTGAATACAACTTAAGCTTTGTTAATCTTTTTCATGTGAAAGATTTCTAATTTGGGGAATTAACTTAGTCATCCTACGCTGGACACGTTCAAGTGAATTTATATCCATTTCAGACTTGAGATGGATATAAACTCGTCGGTCAGGTGAAGTCACAGTGAGAGGTTGTGTTAACCGGAGCTCCTGAGTGTTGTTATATTATCATAGCAATATGGAAGTTGTAGTGAAGGACCTGGTGACTCTAGTGGGAGCCCTGAGGACAGAGTTGGACTCTCTGCGGGAGGAGGTGCGTCAGCTTAAAAAACAACGAGAAGTAACGAAGGAGGAGACCAGCAGTAAAGGGACCTCGTCTTGGAGAGTTGCGAAAGACAGGGGCCTTAAGAAGACTTTGATAAAGCCGCCTTCAAACGCCATAGCAACTTCAAATTCATTTGACGTTTTGGAGGACGAGTGCTGTGGAGAGACTGTGGATCGCGCAAAAGGGAAAGCAACGAAGAGAAAGGAAGCGCAGGCCCCTCAGAAAGTAAAGGAAGTACCTAAGCAAACATTAGTTGTGGGAGATTCCCAGATAAGGTATTTGGATAGAACGTTTTGTGCTAGAGATAGGGGGAACAGGTTAAGGGTTTGCTATCTCGGAGCTGGCATTGGTGATATTATAAACAACATGAATGATATTATGGCTGGTAATGGGAACAATCCCATTATTTGCATTAGCGTGGGAGGAAATGATGTTGGTCGAGTCAGGAGTGAGGAACTGATTCAGAGGTATAAAACAGCCATAGAGTTAGTTAGGAGCAAGGGAGGAATCCCGATCATATGTGGCATTCTTCCAAGAAAGGGAGTGGGAAATGAATGGCTATCGAGGGCACTTGGTGTCAATTGCCGGCTGGAAAGATATTGCAAATCAAATGCAATATCTTTCATAGACAACTGGGAACACTTCTATGGAAGAAATGAAATGTATGCTCGTGATGGGGTGCATCTATCGAGAGCTGGGGTTGTTGCTGTTGCGAACTCGCTAGAAGAAGTGGTTAGAGGTGTTTGTTTGGGTTTAAACTGTTAGTAGATAGAGGTATGGGAATTGATTTGGAGGAAGGAGGTAATAAAAGTATGTGTTTGTGGGAGAAAGGAATTGGCAAAACGATCAGGGAAAGAGAAGGTCCGCAAAATAACAATTCACTTAGGGTATATTACACTAACAGTAGAAGTCTAAGAAATAAAATTAACGAATTAAATGCTCTTGTCTGCACAGAAAAAATAGATATTATTGCACTTACCGAAACGTGGATGAATGTAGAAAATAGAGAACTATTAGCTGAATATCAAATATATGGATTTAAACTATTTCACACAGATAGATATATTAGACGAGGAGGTGGAGTAGCCATATATGTTAGGGACAATTTGAAATGTAGTCTCAAAGAGGGAATCAAAACAGAGCCACACACAGAAACTATTTGGATTGAATTAAACGAAAAAGCTAATAATATTATAATAGGAGTAATATATAGGCCACCAAATTTAGACAGAATGGAAGCAAAGCATCTATGGGATGAAATATCTAGAGCATCTAGATCTAACAGTATTTATGTCATGGGTGACTTTAATTTTAGCGGAATAAACTGGTTGAACAAAACAGGGAATAGTGAAGCAGAAGATTTTCTAGAATTAATTGACGATTGCTTTCTTACGCAACACATTAAGGAACCAACACGGGAAAATAATATTTTAGATTTAGTGTTAACTAACAGGGAAACGCAAATTAATGACATCGAAATAGGGAGTGAGCTAGGGAGCAGTGATCACAAAGAAATCAGATTTAGCATAGAATGGAATAGACCAGTAGGAGAAAATTCTGTTAAAGTGCCAGATTTTCGAAAAGCTGATTTTAATAGCCTAAGAAATTTGTTGGGTCAAATTGATTGGAAAGGCTTGGGTATGGGGTGTGGGCCGGTCTTGGAGCGAGACATGAACCCAGCGATAGGTGACTTAAATGGGGATTTCGATGTGGATTCAATATATAACTTATTTAAGAATATTCTAAACAAAGCACAGGAACGTAGTATACCATACAAATTGAATAGATCGTATACTAATGACCCAAAGTGGATAACAAAGAATTTGAAGAACCTTATAGGTAAAAAGAGAGCTTGGTACAAAAGGATTAAAAATGGGGAGGTCACTTTAGAACAGGAATTCGTACAACTGGTTAGAAATGTTAAAAAAGAGATAAGGAAAGCAAAAAGAAACTATGAAGTTCGCATAGCAGGGCAAGCAAAGACAAATCCTAAAGGGTTTTTTCAGTTATATCGTACTAAGACTAGGGAAAGGATAGGTCCATTAAAAACTGAGACAGGTCAAATAACAGATAGTGATGAAGAGATGAGTAGTATTTTTAATAAATATTTTGTATCTGTATTTACTAAAGAGGAACTTAACAATATGCCTTCAGCCGAACAAGTCTATGTGGGTGGGGACGAGGACAGGTTGACGAGTTTAGCAGTTACCAGGGAGGATGTTCTTAAACAAATAGTAAAACTCAAACCAAACAAATCCCCAGGGCCGGATGAAGTGTTTGCTAGGGTGCTTAAAGAATGCAAAGAGGAGCTTTGTGACCCACTGTCAACCATATTTAATAAATCAATAGAGTCAGGCAGAGTGCCAGAGTTTTGGAAAGTTGCTAATGTGATACCAGTTTTTAAGAAAGGAGATAGATCACTTGCGTCTAACTATCGACCAATTAGCCTAACGTCTATTGTGGGAAAGTTACTCGAATCTATAATAGCAAATAAAATTCGTCTTCATCTTGAAAAACATAAATTAATAATTGAGTCGCAACATGGTTTTATAAATGGCCGTTCATGTTTAACAAATTTGTTATCTTTTTATTCTAGCATTGTTGAGGCAGTTGATAGTGGTAAGGATTGCGATGTTGTATACCTTGACTTTAGCAAAGCTTTTGATACAGTGCCACATGAAAGACTGATTAAAAAAATAGAGTCTCATGGTATTGGGGGTGCTATATTAAGCTGGATTAGGGCATGGCTATACCAAAGGAAACAGAGAGTTAGTATAAATGGAATCAAGTCAGAGTGGGAAAATGTTGTAAGTGGAGTGCCTCAAGGCTCTGTCCTGGGACCTCTGTTGTTTATAATATATATAAATGATTTAGATTCAGGTTTGAGTAGCAACATTTGCAAATTTGCCGATGATACGAAAATCGGTAGGGAAATTAATTCGGAGGAGGACTCACTATCACTTCAAGTTGATCTAGATAGGGTTTTGAAATGGTCAAAGGATTGGCAGATGCAGTTTAATGCTGATAAATGTAAAGTTCTGAGGTTAGGTAATGATGATAGAGTTACAAGATACGAGCTAGATGGTGTTGTGATTGCGAAGTCGGATTGCGAAAGGGATCTGGGAGTTATGATTAGTAAGAATTTAAAACAAAAGGATCAATGCATAAATGTTCGTAATAAGGCAAATCGGACACTTGGATTTATTAATCGCAGCGTTAGTAACAAGACACCTGGTGTGGTTCTCAAGCTATATCTTGCTCTAGTTAGGCCCCATTTAGATTATGCAGTTCAGTTTTGGTCGCCATATTATAGAATGGATATAAATTCACTTGAACGTGTCCAGCGTAGGATGACTAAGTTAATTCCCCAAATTAGAAATCTTTCATATGAAGAAAGATTAACAAAGCTTAAGTTGCATTCACTGGAAAGGCGAAGAGTTAGGGGTGACATGATAGAGGTTTACAAGTGGATGAATGGACATAACCGGGGGGATATTAATAGGGTATTAAAAGTATCAACACAGGACAGAACACGAAACAATGGATATAAATTGGATAAGTTTAGATTTAGGAAAGACTTGGGTAAATACTGGTTCAGTAACAGGGTTGTTGATTTGTGGAACCAATTGCCGCGTAACATTGTGGAGGTGGGGTCCCTCGATTATTTCAAGCACGGGTTGGACAAGTATATGAGTGGGATTGGGTGGTTATAGAATAGGAGCTGCCTCGTATGGGCCAATAGGCCTTCTGCAGTTACCTTTGTTCTTATGTTCTTATGTTCTTATGAGAATGGAGAGTCGGCAATTGACTTGAGAAAGGTCCAGGACGGACCGAAACGTCGTCGTCCCTTCACCTTCTAGTGTGTGGTCTGGTCAACATACTTTAGCCACGTTATTGTGACTCATCGCCTGTATATCCATACAATAGTACGGCGACCAAAACTGAACTGCATAATCTAAATAGGGCCTAACCAGAGCAAGATATAGCTGAAGAACCACACCAGGTGTCTTGTTACTAACGCTTCGATTAATAAGTTCCAGTGTCCAATTTGCCTTATTACGAACATTCATGCATTGATCATTTTGTTTTAAAATCTTACTAATCATAACTCCCAGATCCCTTTCACAATCCGACTTCGCAATCTCAACATCATCTAGCTCGTATTTTGTAACTCTATCTTCATTACCTAGCCTCAGAACTTTACATTTATCAGCATTAAACTGCATCTGCCATTCTTTTGACCATTTCAAAACCCTATTTAGAACATATGAACATAAGAACAAAGGCAACTGCAGAAGGCCTATTGACCCATACGAGCCAGCTCCTATTTATAACCACACAATCCTACTCATATACACATCGATAAGCCAACTCCATTAATATTCAGAAAGTCTTATTTATTCACTTTACTTATCAAGAAGATTTATATTTATAGCGCCCAACCAAGGATCGTTTATTGAGCATAGAGAATGAATAGAATCCATTCATATGGAACAAAGTAACATAAATTAACAAAGTAACAACGTAAACGAAGTAAAAGGGAAGTAACACAGAGCATGAACCTATCATGTACCTTAAAGTTCTCCCCTGTTTCCGAACCAGTATTTACCCCAGGACTTTTTCCTAAATTTAAAACTTATCCAATTTATACCCATTGATTCGTGTTCTGTCTCGTGTTGATAGTATTTATGGGCTATAAAAGATGAAAGACTGATAAATCTTTATGAAAAAAATAATCTTTCCTGCCTCTACTCTACACAGACTCCGACTTATTGAATCGACTCTAAATACACAACGTACCCAACATGAACGTTGTGTTCATGTTGGGTACGAACACAACGTTCGTACCCGTTGTGTTCGTACGACACACAACGGGTGTGTCGTTGTCCCGTTGTGTTGTGTCGTGTCCCGTCCGGGCTTTGTTACTATGACTCTTCCCTTTCACATGTTGATGTGGTTTCAGATTTAGCTACTCAGAACGAAGTGTCCATGTAGCACGGGTTATGGTGAGCCCATAATTGAGTTCGGTTATTCGCGATAACATTGTTTCAGTGAGACAGGGAGAGGTTGTGTTAGCTGGAGCTCCGGTTGTAGAAACATTATTATAGCAATAATGGAAGGATTATTGAAGGAATTGATCAATCTAGTTGGAACTCTGAAACCAGAGATGGATTCTCTACGAGAGGAGGAACGACAGCTGAAACATCCAGCAGAAACGAAGGAGGAGACCAACATTAACAAGACCTCGTCGTGGAAAGTCGTTAAGAACAGGGGTCTTCAGAAGACCTTGATAATGCCGCCTACAGACGCCATAAGGACTTCAAATTTATTTGCCGTGTTGGAAGACGAGTGCTGTGGTGAGGCTGCAGTTCACTCGAAACGAAATCAACGAAGAGCAATGAAGCACAGGCCCCTCAAAGTGCTCAGAAAGTTAAGGAGGAACTTAAACGAATTTTGGTTGTGGGAGATTCTCAGGTGAGGTATTTAGACAGGACGTTTTGTGCCAGAGATAAGGGGAACAGGTTAAGGGTCTGCTATCCGGGAGCTGGAATTGGAGATATTGTTCACATCATGAGATATATTATGACGGGAAATGGGAACAAACCCATTATTTGTATTAGTGCGGGGGGTAATGATGTTGGACGAGTTAGGAGTGAGGAACTGATACAGAAATTTAAGAAAGCCATAAAATTAGTTAGGAGCAAGGGAGGAATCCCGATCATATGTGGCATTCTTCCAAGAAAGAGCGTTGGGAATGAATAGTAGTCGAGGGCACTAGGTGTCAATTGCCGGCTGGAAAGATATTGCAAATCAAATGCAATATCTTTCACAGACAACTGGGAACACTTCTATGGAAGAAATGAAATGTATGCTCGTGATGGGGTGCATCTATCGAGGGCTGGGGTTGTTGCTGTTGCGAACTCTTTGGAACCAGTGGTTAGAGGCATTTGTTTGGGTTTAAACTGTTAGTAGATAGTGGTATGGGAATTGACAGGGAGGAAGGAGGTAATAAAAGTATGTTTGCTGGAGAAACAAATTGGCAAAATGATCAGGGAAAGAGAAGGGCCTCAAAATAACAATTCACTTAAGGTATATTACACTAACAGTAGAAGTCTAAGAAACAAAATAAACGAGTTAAATGCTCTTGTCTGTACCGAAAAAATAGATATTATTGCACTTACCGAAACGTGGTGAATGTAGAAAATAGAAAACTATTAGCTGAATATCAAATAAATGGATTTAAACTATTTCACACAGATAGATATATTAGACGAGGAGGGGGATATACGTTCCCCCGTATATGGCTCACATAGGGGATATGCGAGCCATATACGTTAGGGACAATTTGAAATGTAGTCTCAAGGAGGGAATTAAATCTGAGCCACACACAGAAACTATTTGGATAGAATTGAACGAAAAAGCAAATAATAGTATAATAGGAGTTATATATAGGCCTCCAAATTTAGACAGAATGGAAGCAAAGCATTTATGGGATGAAATATCTAGAGCACCTAGATCTAACAGTATTTATGTCTTGGGTGACTTTAATTTTAGTGGAATAAACTGGGAGAACAAAACAGGGAATAAGGAAGCAGAAGATTTTCTAGAATTAATTGACGATTGCTTTCATACGCAACACATTAAGGAACCAACGCGGGGAAATAATATTTTAGATTTAGTGTTAACTAACAGGGAAACACAAATTAAGGACATCAAAGTAGGGAGTGAGCTAGGGAACAGTAATCATAAAGAAATCAGACTTAGCATAGAATGGAATAGATCTGTAAGAGAGAATTCTGCTAAAGTGCCTGATTTTCGAAAAGCTGATTTCGCAACAGCAACAACACCAGCCCTCGATAGATGCACCCCATCACGAGCATACAATTTCATTTCTTCCATAGAAGTGTTCCCAGTTGTCTATGAAAGATATTGCATTTGAATTGCAATATCTCTCCAGCCGGCAATTGACACCAAGTGCCCTCGACAACCATTCATTCCCAACGCTCTTTCTTGGAAGAATGCCACATATGATCGGGATTCCTCCCTTGTTCCTAACTAATTCTATGGCTTTGTTAAATTTCTTTATGAGTTCCTCACTCCTAACTCGTTCAACATCATTACCCCTGCACTAATACAAATAATGGGTTTGTTCCCATTTCCCGTCCTACATTCCCTCCAATGCGTTATGTGTGGTTTCCTCCTAGGCTATGGGTCCCCCTTCTTCCAGCCAGAGGTGGTACTCCCTTCCCTATATATATTTAAAAAAATATATATTACATATATATATATATATATATATATATATATATATATATATATATATATATATATATATATATATGTGTGTGTGTGTGTGTGTGTGTGTGTGTGTGTGTGTGTGTGTGTGTGTGTGTGTATCACGAAAATAAACACGTGATTAAAAATGTGACAGTGTCAAACCACGGAGGAAAATTGAAACAGAAATTTCCTTAAGTACTTTCGTATATTAATACATCTTCAGAAGGAGTCTCTGTGGTCTGATACTGTCATAAATATATATGTAGTACCTAGTAGCCAGAACGCACTTCTCAGCCTATTGTGCAAGGCCCGATTTGCCTAATAAGCCAAATTTACCTGAATTAATATATTTTCTCTATTTTTTTTCTTATGAAATGATAAAGCTACCCATTTCATTATGTATGAGGTCAATTGCTTTTTATTGGAGTTAAAATTAACGTAGATATATGATCGAACCTAACCAACCCTACCTAACCTAATCTGTCTTTATAGGTTAGGTTAGGCAGCCGAAAAAGTTAGGTTAGGTGAGGTAGATTAGGTAGTCGAAAAAACATTAATTCATGAAAACTTGGCTTATTAGGCAAATCGGGCCTTGTATAGTAGGCTAAGAAGTGCGTTCTGGCTACTACATTATATATATATATATATATATATATATATATATATATATATATATATATATATATATATATATATATGTGACAGTAAAGTGTTGGAGTGTTGATGTTCGGCAGTCCTCCAATGGCAGGTGGCAATGCCTTGTCACGCTTACAGAAAAAAAAGAGACTGCTTGCCCGTTTGTCTGTGGTAAGGTAATGGGAAGACACACAAAACACAAAATATAAACAATGAAATTTTAATTACTTTAGAAAACAAGATATGAACAAAGACAATCCCTTGGCTTACGTAAAATTCAAAACAAGTCAACAAACAAAACAACATGAATAATTAATAGGTATGAAATTTACTCTAAAACAAAATGAAGTGCAAGACAATAATAATAAGATTCAGGTGCTGAGAATACTGGCTAAAGCTGCCACCTCCCTTAGTACACGACTGCCAGGGCTTAGTCTACCAGAGAGAGATGTCAACTTCTAAGAGCACAGAGATATTCTGAGGAGTACGGCGTGAGCTGGCCCAGACGTTGACTCAGGTGTGAGTGCAGGTGCAGGTGTTGTCGGCGATACACCAGCCAATCAGGAGCAGGCAGGCGGAGAATGGGTAGCTTGCTCGTTGACAACGGGCGGAGCCGGCATGTCGGGTGGCGCAAAGTACGCTTTGCTTCCTGGGCAAAACGTTCGGCGATACTGGTGGCCGTATCTTCAATATAGTATCTTGTACTTGTAAAATGACGTGAATGATATAGGGAAGAGCAGGCTCAATCTCTCTTGAAAGAGATTATCGTCACAACTCTCCCCCGAAGCCTGCGGTTCCGGAAGAAGTTACTTCTTCATGTGGTAGAGTGATAGGTGGAGTTGCCTCTACTTCATAGACTCTGGAGAGGGCGTCGGCTATGATGTTGTCAGACCCCTTGTTGTAGAGATCTCCAGGTTGAATTTCTGCACATATCAAGCCCATCGTAGAAGACGTTGAGTGTGGAATTGGGCTTGCTGCAGGAAGTGTAGGGTGTTGTGGTCCGTGTTGACGGTGGTAGACCGAGCACTTTTCAGGTATTGTTTGAAGTGCTGCAAGTTCAGGACGATGAGTAGCTTCCTGTCGATTGTTCTGCAGTTCCTTGTAGCTGTGGTCGCTAACAGGTATATTCTCCTCGCCTCGTTGTTGCATTAGGTCACCCCCGATGCCGGTACCACTGGCGTCGACATGGAGGATGAAAGGCTTGGTGATATCTGACGAGGTGAGAATAGGATTAGAATATGGCAAAGGAGCACTATTAGGGTCCTGAAAATGGTTATGAAGATCAGGGAGGATTTCAGAATTGGAAAGCGCTGACTCAGTGTCAGTGCTTTCGGGAGGAGAAGCAGGGAAGGTCTCACTGTGGATGTATGGACTTTTAAAGGAAGAGTATGTTATCAATACAGTGGGAGGAGTACCGTCATATAGCTTCAGGAGGTTGACGTGGCACAACTGGGTCTTCCGCCGCCTATCTGGAGTCTCTAGAACGTAGTTGTGGTTGTTTCTGCACTCCTTGATGCGGTAGGGTCCTGAAAACTTGTTTTGCAAAGGAGAACCTGGGATAGGGAAATAGGCCAGCACGAAGTCTCCCGGTTTAAATTTCCTTACTTTCCTGTTCTGGTCGTAATGAGTCTTCATCCTCTCCTGTGCTTTCAATAGATTATCCTTAGCAAAGTTATGCACCCTCTCTAGAATGTGTTGTAGGTTTTGAAGAAACTGGGGCACATTCTGATGCTCACTGAAGGTGGCATCACGTAGAGAGTCTTTAAAAGCTTTGAGAGGAGTACGGCACTTACGTCCGTAGAGCATCTCATAAGGACATACTCCTAAGAGACTCGTTGGGAAGACTTCTAAAGATACACATTATTAGGTCAATTTGCTTATCCCAATCCTTAGAGGTTTCATTGCGAAACTTCTTCAGGAGTGCTTTAATAGTCTGATGACTACGCTCAAGAGAACCCTGTGAAGCAGGATGATAGGGGCTGGACAATACCTGTGTGATGTTGAACTCTTCCAGTGTCCTCTTGAAGAGATCACTGGTGAAGTTGGTGCCACAGTCGCTCTGAGTCTCCCTTGGAAATCCATACTGGGTGAAGATCTTCAATAAGTGTTTCACCACAGTAGCAGCCGTAATGTTCTTTACTGGAACTGCTATGGGGAATCTGGTGGTAGGACACAGGATGGTTAGTATATAGGCGTTACCAGAACTGGTCCGAGGTAAAGGACCAACACAGTCTATAATAAGTCTGTGGAAAGGTTTCGCAGGCACCTGGATGGGTGTCAGTGGTGCTCTGGGGATAGAGCTGTTCGGTTTACCTGCCATCAGACATGTATGACACTGTTTGACGCTATTTACCATACCTGGCCAGTAGTAGTCTTGACGGATTCCGTGGTAGGTCTTGTTAAATCCGTAGTGCGAGAGTGCTCCGTGGGCCAGGTGTAGAATAGTGGGCCGCAGGCTGGCAGGAATCACTAGTTGTTCGACGTTGGCCCAATCGTCCTCCTCCTTCAGTTTGCTGGGTCTGTATCTGCGGTAGAGCAACTCGTTCTCTAGAAAGAACCCAGGAATACTGTCAGGTTGAGTCTCGGCCTGGAAGAATAATGGTGTCAAGGTAAGATCTTCCCTCTGTAACTTACGGAACTCCAACGTGGTCAGATTCGGGGGTAGTTTCTGAGGGTCTTGAGGGACAACGGTAGCAGTAGAGTCAGCTGGCTGTGGCCGTGCAGCTTGTGCACGGGTGGTCACTAAAACCGGAGGAGAAACTTCATCACTCTCTTGAACCTTTGCTGGAACATACTCAAAGATGGGATTATCCATTACAGAGGTACACACCTGGGGTTTGTCCATGACGATCAGGTTGGTCGGTTGCAGGTCTTCTGCCAAGTCGTTGCCCAGGAGAAGTTGCACTCCAGGCATGGGAAATGGCTTTTCCCTGATGGCGACTTGGACTTCACCGGTCACGAAGGGACAATCCAGGTGGACTCTGGCGAGAGGATAATGAGTGTTAGCAGTGAGGTCAGTGATGAAGACGGGTTCCCCGGTGTAGGCGATATTGGGCACAGCCGATTTCAAAATAATTGATTGCAGAGCCGCTGTGTCCCTCAAGATCTTCAGTTTGAAACGTCTCTCCGGATCTGAACCGTTGGTAGAGACAGTTCCAGGATACAGGTGTCTACTGAAGAGAGAAAGATCATTAACATGAACACCAACATTCATCACAGGCGGAGTGATGTCTTAGGAGGAGTCTTTTTGGGTTTAGTGGATTCAGTATTACCTTTGTATTGAGACTTACCACATTTATCTATGGTATGTCCATAGAGTCTACAATACTTACAGTACAATTGCGAGCCAGCTTGATCGGTACTCACTTTCTCGTAACTGTACCAAGACTTCTTACTGGAAGGTGGTTCTGGTGTCAGCCGGTGGATGAGGCTGTGTCAGCCGACTTAGCACACTTTAGGTAGTCGGTCTCTTCTTTATCTGCTAAATATAAACGGACAGGAGGAGGCACACGCCTCAAGAATTCTTCAACTAGCATGAGGTTGACGAGTTCTGCAAAGGTAGAGACATGTGCTGCTTCCAGCCATTTCATAAAATATCTCCTTTTGGTATTAGCAAATTCTAGAAAGGTAGTGGTACTTGCCTTTAGGTGGTCACGGAATTTTCTTCGGTAGCTTTCGGTGGAGAGAAGGTAGGCGTCCAACACTGCTTGTTTCAGAGTCTGGTAGTCATTCTCAGACGCCAAAGTACTGAGTGTAACTGCAGCTCTATCTGTGAGATGTACTCTGAGAAGGGTAGCCCATTGGTCGGCAGGCCAACTAAGTTGATTAGCAAGGGTCTCAACGGTGGTAAAAAATACGTCGACTTCTGTCTCTACGAATGGTGGCATTAACTTACTTGCATGTGAGATATTGAAACTTAAAAGAAGACTGGCGGTAGCTTGCTGGCGTTGAGTGAGGTGTGTAGTTTCCAACGCGAATTCTTGTTGACGACATTCCATAGCCAGAGCTGCTTGTTGTTTGTCATGGTCGCGTTGCGTCTCCAGGTGACGATGTTTTGCTTCAAGCTGTACTCGCTCACGGAGTATTGCAGTTTCACGTTCCTTGAGGGCGACTTCACATTCCTGTTCTTTCCTCAAGGTGGCTTCCTCTTTCCTCAGTTGTAGAGCTTTTTGTTGTTCGAGGGCTTCCCTTTGCTGCTCTCGCTCGATCTTGGCCAGTTCTAGTTTGAGTTTCATAGCTGCCAAATCAGGTTTATCTGCAATTGAGTAAGTTTCGTGAGTTTCAGAGTCAATCTTAACCTTCCTCTAAGAGATGATCCACACACACAGCACCATATGAAAATAAAATTGAATATTGAAAATAGTGAAAAGCTACTTTACCAAAGCCAAGTACGCTTACCACAAATTTACGGTCTGGTACTAGTACCTGACTTAAGCTCCTTGGACAGGCCCCCATGAAATGTGACAGTAAAGTGTTGGAGTGTTGATGTTCGGCAGTCCTCCAATGGCAGGTGCCAATGCCTTGTCACACTTACAGACAAAAAAAAAAGAGACTGCTTGCCTGTGTTAAGGTAATGGGAAGACACACAAAACACAAAATATAAACAATGAAAATTTAATTACTTTAGAAAACAAGATATGAACAAAGACAATCCCTTGGCTTACGTAAAATTCAAAACAAGTCAACAAACAAAACATGAATAATTAATGTATGTAAGATTTACTCTAAAACAAAATAAAGTGCAAGACAATAATAATAAGAATCAGGTGCTGAGAATACTGGCTTGAGCTGCCACCTCCCTTAGTACACGACTGCCAGGGCTTAATCTACCAGAGAGAGATGTCTACTTCTAAGAGCACAGAAATATTCTGAGGAGTACGGTGTGAGCTGGCCCAGACGTCGACTCAGGTAGAGGGCGTGAGTGCAGGTGCGGTCGGCGATACACCAGCCAATCAGGAGCAGGCAGGCGGAGAATGGGTAGTTTGCTCGTTGACGACGGGCGGAGCCGGCATGTCGGGTGGTGCAAGGTACGCTTTGCTTCCTGGGCAAAACGTTTGGCGATACTGGTGGACGTATCTTCAATATAGTATCTTGTACTTGTAGAATGACGTAAATGATATAGGGAAGAGCAGGCTCAATCTCTCTTGAAAGAGATTATCGTCACAATATATATATATTACCAAATCACCTCATTCTTTGGGGCACACGTGAGGAACACAAATGCGAACATGCCTGAATGGTCCCCAGGACATATGCAACTGAAAACTCACACCCCAGAAGTGACTCGAACCCATACTCCCAGAAGCAACGCAACTGGTATGTACAAGACGCCTTAATCCACTTGACCATCACGACCGGACAAAATGAGGTGATAGCCGAGGCTATATGAACCACCCCACCGCCGGCACTCGGATAGTTATCTTGGGCATAGCATTTTACCAAATCACCTCATTCTTTGGGGCACACGTGAGGAACACAAATGCGAACAAGCCTGAATGGTCCCCAGGACATATGCAACTGAAAACTCACACCCCAGAAGTGACTCGAACCCATACTCCCAGAAGCAACGCAACTGGTATGTACAAGACGCCTTAATCCACTTGACCATCACGACCGGACAAAATGAGGTGATAGCCGAGGCTATATGAACCACCCCACCGCCGGCACTCGGATAGTTATCTTGGGCATAGCATTTTACCAAATCACCTCATTCTTTGGGGCACACGTGAGGAACACAAATGCGAACAAGCCTGAATGGTCCCCAGGACATATGCAACTGAAAACTCACACCCCAGAAGTGACTCGAACCCATACTCCCAGAAGCAACGCAACTGGTATGTACAAGACGCCTTAATCCACTTGACCATCACGACCGGACAAAATGAGGTGATAGCCGAGGCTATATGAACCACCCCACCGCCGGCACTCAGATAGTTATCTTGGGCATAGCATTTTACCAAATCACCTCATTCTTTGGGGCACACGTGAGGAACACAAATGCGAACAAGCCTGAATGGTCCCCAGGACATATGCAACTGAAAACTCACACCCCAGAAGTGACTCGAACCCATACTCCCAGAAGCAACGCAACTGGTATGTACAAGACGCCTTAATCCACTTGACCATCACGACCGGACAAAATGAGGTGATAGCCGAGGCTATATGAACCACCCCACCGCCGGCACTCGGATAGTTATCTTGGGCATAGCATTTTACCAAATCACCTCATTCTTTGGGGCACACGTGAGGAACACAAATGCGAACAAGCCTGAATGGTCCCCAGGACATATGCAACTGAAAACTCACACCCCAGAAGTGACTCGAACCCATACTCCCAGAAGCAACGCAACTGGTATGTACAAGACGCCTTAATCCACTTGACCATCACGACCGGACAAAATGAGGTGATAGCCGAGGCTATATGAACCACCCCACCGCCGGCACTCGGATAGTTATCTTGGGCATAGCATTTTACCAAATCACCTCATTCTTTGGGGCACACGTGAGGAACACAAATGCGAACAAGCCTGAATGGTCCCCAGGACATATGCAACTGAAAACTCACACCCCAGAAGTGACTCGAACCCATACTCCCAGAAGCAACGCAACTGGTATGTACAAGACGCCTTAATCCACTTGACCATCACGACCGGACAAAATGAGGTGATAGCCGAGGCTATATGAACCACCCCACCGCCGGCACTCGGATAGTTATCTTGGGCATAGCATTTTACCAAATCACCTCATTTGTGTTCCTCACGTGTGCCCCAAAGAATGAGGTGATTTGGTAAAATGCTATGCCCAAGATAACTATCCGAGTGCCGGCGGTGGGGTGGTTCATATAGCCTCGGCTATCACCTCATTTTGTCCGGTCGTGATGGTCAAGTGGATTAAGGCGTCTTGTACATACCAGTTGCGTTGCTTCTGGGAGTATGGGTTCGAGTCACTTCTGGGGTGTGAGTTTTCAGTTGCATATGTCCTGGGGACCATTCAGGCTTGTTCGCATTTGTGTTCCTCACGTGTGCCCCAAAGAATGAGGTGATTTGGTAAAATGCTATGCCCAAGATAACTATCCGAGTGCCGGCGGTGGGGTGGTTCATATAGCCTCGGCTATCACCTCATTTTGTCCGGTCGTGATGGTCAAGTGGATTAAGGCGTCTTGTACATACCAGTTGCGTTGCTTCTGGGAGTATGGGTTCGAGTCACTTCTGGGGTGTGAGTTTTCAGTTGCATATGTCCTGGGGACCATTCAGGCTTGTTCGCATTTGTGTTCCTCATGTGTGCCCCAAAGAATGAGGTGATTTGGTAAAATGCTATGCCCAAGATAACTATCCGAGTGCCGGCGGTGGGGTGGTTCATATATATATATATATATATATTTTCGTGTGTATATCACGAAAATAAACACGTGATTAAGAATGTGACAATGTCAGACCACGGAGGAAAATGAAACAGGAATTTCCTTAAGTACTTTCGTATATTAAATACATCTTCAGAAGGAATGATTTTACAGATCGAGTGATGGGTATAAATAGGCAGGAGAGAGTGGTGAAGTAAGGTGAGGTACAATACTTGGACAACGCAGACGGCCCATTGGCCCATCAGATGCACCTAATTGGCCCATCCGATGTAGCCCAATGGCCCATCTGATACAGCAGACATACAAGCACAATACATAGGTAATTATAACATAAAGAGGTAAATATATACAATGAATTAGTGAGACAAATGTTTTCCAATGATCCTACTTAAATCGCCCTTTAGCTGATCTATTAGAAATGGATCTAAGTTATATAGACCACTGCTAATATTCAAATTACTTTCTTTGGTGATCTGTATCAAAGCAGATTCAATTATGTTTCTGTTATAGGTGCTTTTACAATTTGTTATTGAAAAAGCACTCTCCCAATCAATTTGGTGAGCTTTTTTCTGACAAGTGAACAAACAAAGCATTAGACAATTGGCCATGTCTTACAGAGTATTTATGTTGCGATATTCTACATTTTAAATCTTTAGATGTTTGCCCGACATAGAACTTATTACATTCCTTACAAGGTATTTTATAAATGACGCAATTATCACTACGAGGGCTGTTCCTAACTAATAGCTTACCAACAGTGTTTTCGTAGGTAAACATTACATCTATATTAAAAAGTTTCAAGGCCTTAACAATATTCTCAAACCCAGAGAAATATGGTAAACATAACACATTCTTTGGGCGAATCCTTTCACTGCATACATTATTATAATATGTACCACGTGCTTTGTTACGACAAACTTCCAAAAAATTCAGTGGGTAACAAAGCTTAAGACCAATCGAATCAATATTCTTAAATTCTTCGTCTAAGAATTCTGGACTCACAACTCGAAGAGCTCTTAGATACATTGAAGAAAAAATTGACTTTTTTACATTGTATCTATGCCCTGAAAAATAATGAACATAAGATAAATTATTCGTAGGTTTTCTGTAAACACTAAACTTTAATGAAGAGTTTTCCCTATGAATAAGCAAATCTAAGAATGGCAAACATTTATCAATTTTATATATATGTGTGTGTGTGTCGTACCTAGTAGCCAGAATGCACTTCTCGTCCTACTATGCAAGGCCCGATTTGCCTAATAAGCCAAGTTTTCATGAATTAATTGTTTTTCGACTGCCTAACCTACCTAACCTAACCTAACTTTTTCGGCTACCTATCCTAACCTAACCTATAAAGATAGGTTAGGTTAGGTTAGGTAGGGTTGGTTAGGTTCGGTCATATATCTACGTTAATTTTAACTTAAATTTAAAAAAAATAGCTCATACATAATGAAATGAATATCTTTATCATTTCATAAGAAAAAAAAAGAAAAATATTGAAATTCTGGAAAACTTGGCTTATTAGGCAAATCGAGCCATCAATAGTTGGCCAAGTACGACGTTCTGGCTACTAGGTACAACATATATATATATATATATATATATATATATATATATATATATATATATATATATATGTCGTACCTAGTAGCCAGAACTCACTTCTCAGCCTACTATTCAAGGCCCGATTTGCCTAATAAGCCAAGTTTTCCTGAATTAATATATTTACTATAATTTTTTTCTTATGAAATGATAAAGCAACCCTTTTCTCTATGTATGAGGTCAATTTTTTTTTATTGGAGTTAAAATTAACGTAGATATATGACCGAACCTAACCAACCCTACCTAACCTAACCTAACCTATATTTATAGGTAAGGTTAGGTTAGGTAGCCAAAAAAAGCTAGGTTAGGTTAGGTTAGGTAGGTTAGGTAGACGAAAAAACATTAATTCATGAAAACTTGGCTTATTAGACAAATCGGGCCTTGAATAGTAGGCTGAGAAGTGCGTTCTGGCTATTAGGTACGACATATATATATATATATATATATATATATATATATATATATATATATATATATATATATATATGTCGTACCTAGTAGCCAGAACTCACTTCTCAGCCTACTATGCAAGGCCCGATTTGCCTAATAAGCCAAGTTTTCATGAATTAATGTTTTTTCGTCTACCTAACCTACCTAACCTAACCTAACCTAGCTTTTTTTGGCTACCTAACCTAACCTTACCTATATATATAGGTTAGGTTAGGTTAGGTAGGGTTGGTTAGGTTCAGTCATATATCTACGTTAATTTTAACTCCAATAAAAAAAATTGACCTCATACATAGTGAAAAGGGTAGCTTTATCATTTCATAAGAAAAAAATTATAGTAAATATATTACTTCAGGAAAACTTGGCTTATTAGGCAAATCGGGCCTTGAATAGTAGGCTGAGAAGTGAGTTCTGGCTACTAGGTACGACATATATATATATATATATATATATATATATATGTCGTACCTAGTAGCCAGAACTCACTTCTCAGCCTACTATTCAAGGCCCGATTTGCCTAATAAGCCAAGTTTTCCTGAATTAATATATTTACTATAATTTTTTTCTTATGAAATGATAAAGCAACCCTTTTCTCTATGTATGAGGTCAATTTTTTTTTATTGGAGTTAAAATTAACGTAGATATATGACCGAACCTAGCCAACCCTACCTAACCTAACCTAACCTATATTTATAGGTTAGGTTAGGTTAGGTAGCCAAAAAAAGCTAGGTTAGGTTAGGTTAGGTAGGTTAGGTAGACGAAAAAACATTAATTCATGAAAACTTGGCTTATTAGGCAAATCGGGCCTTGAATAGTAGGCTGAGAAGTGCGTTCTGGCTATTAGGTACGACATATATATATATGTCGTACCTAGTAGCCAGAACGCACTTCTTGGCCTACAATGCAGGGCCCGATTTACCTAACAAGCCAAGTTTTCATGAATTAATATATTTTCTCTAATTTTTTTCTTATGAAATGATAAAGCTACCCATTTCATTATGTATGAGGTCAATTTTATTTATTGGAGTTAAAATTAACGTAGATATATGACAGAACCTAACCAACCCTACCTAACCTAACCTAACCTATCTTTATAGGTTAGGTTTGGTTAGGTAGCCGAAAAAGTTAGGTTAGGTTAGGTTAGGTAGGTTAGGTAGTCGAAAAACAATTAATTCATGAAATCTTGGCTTATTAGGCAAATCGGGCCTGGCATAGTAGGCTGAGAAGTGCGTTCTGGCTACTAGGTACGACATATATATATATATATATATATATATATATATATATATATATATATATATATATATATATATATATATATATATATATGTCGTACCTAGTAGCCAGAACGCACTTCTCAGCCTACTATGCAAGGCCCGATTTGTCTAATAAGCCAAGTTTTCATGAATTAAGTGTTTTTCGGCAACCTAACCTACCTAACCTAACCTAACCTAACTTTTCGGCTACCTAACCTAACCTAACCAATAAAGATAGGTTAGGTTAGGTTAGGTAGGGTTGGTTAGGTTCGGTCATATATCTACGTTAATTTTAACTGCAATAAAAATAAATTGACCTCATACATAATGAAATGGGTAGCTTTATCATTTCATAAGAAAAAAATTAGAGAAAATATATTAATTCAGGAAAACTTGGCTTATTATGCAAATCGGGCCTTGCATAGTAGGCTGAGAAGTGCGTTCTGGCTACTAGGTACGACATATATATATATATATATATATATATATATATATATATATATATATATATATGTCGTACCTAATAGCCAGAATGCACTTCTCAGCCAACTATGCATGGCCCAATTTGCCTAATAAGCCAAGTTTTCATGAATTAATGTTTTTTCGACTACCTAACCTACCTAACCTAACCTAACCTAACTTTTTCTGCTACCTAACCTAACCTAACTGATAGAGGTAGGTTAGGTTAGGTTAGGTAGGGTTGGTTAGGTTCGGTCATATATCTACGTTAATTTTAACTCCAATAAAAAAAATTGACCTCATACATAATGAAATGGGTAGCTTTATCATTTCATAAGAAAAAAAATTTGAAAAAATATATTAATTCAGGAAAACTTGGCTTATTAGGCAAATCGGGCCTTGCATAGTAGGCTGAGAAGTGCATTCTGGCTATTAGGTACGACATATATATATATATATATATATATATATATATATATATATATATATATATATATATATATATATATATATATATATATATATACATATTTATATATATATATATATATATATATACATATATATATATATATATATATATATATATATATATATATATATATATATATATATATATATATACATATATATATATATATATATATATATATATATATATATATATATATATATATATATATATATATATATATGTATATATATGTGTGTGTGTCGTACCTAGTAGCCAGAATGCACTTCTCAGCCTACTATGCAAGGCCTGATTTGCATAATAAGCCAAGTTTTCATGAATTAATTGTTTTTCGACTACTAACCTACCTAAGATAACCTAACTTTTTCGGCTACCTATCCTAACCTAACCTATAAAGATACGTTAGGTTAGGTTAGGTAGGGTTTGTTAAGTTCGGTCATATATATACGTTAATTTTAACTCCAATAAAAAAAATTGACCTCATACATTATGAAATGGGTAGCTTTATCATTTCATAAGAAAAAAATTAGAGAAAATATATTAATTCATGAAAACTTGGCTTATTAGGCATATCGGGCCTTGCTTAGCAGGCTGAGTACGACGTTCTGGCTACTAGGTACAACATATATATATATATATATATATATATATATATATATATATATATATATATATATATATATATATATATATATATATATATATATATATACATATATATATATATATATATATATATATCTATATATATTATTAAATATGACCGAAAAAGTAAGATTAATAATTCTAACACGAATTTTCTCAATCTTTCGTACATTACGCTTCACTGTTGGAGGTAAATCAAAAATCACTTCTCCAAAATTCATTTTTATTTCTAGTCTGACGCGACACGGGCGCGTTTCGTAAAACTTATTACATTTTCAAAGACTTCACAAATACACAACTGATTAGAACTTACGTCTCTCTGATATTATATCTACATTTGAGTGAGGTGGGAAGGGTGATGTGGCATTAACACAAGACAGAACAGGAGGGGATATTAATAGGTATTAAAACTATCAACACAAGACAGAACAGAAACAATGGGTATTGAATAGAAGTGTTTGTAGAAAGCCTATTGGTCCATATTTCTTGATGCTTCTATATTGGAGCGGAGTCTTGAGGTGGGTAGAATATAGTTGTGCAATAATTGGCTGTTGATTGCTGGTGTTGACTTCTTGATGTGTAGTGCCTCGCAAACGTCAAGCCGCCTGCTATCGCTGTATCTATCGATGATTTCTGTGTTGTTTACTAGGATTTCTCTGGCGATGGTTTGGTTATGGGAAGAGATTATATGTTCCTTAATGGAGCCCTGTTGCTTATGCATCGTTAAACGCCTAGAAAGAGATGTTGTTGTCTTGCCTATATACTGGGTTTTTTGGAGCTTACAGTCCCCAAGTGGGCATTTGAGGCATAGACGACGTTAGTCTCTTTTAAAGCGTTCTGTTTTGTGTCTGGAGAGTTTCTCATGAGTAGGCTGGCCGTTTTTCTGGTTTTATAGTAAATCGTCAGTTGTATCCTCTGATTTTTGTCTGTAGGGATAACGTTTCTATTAACAATATCTTTCAGGACCCTTTCCTCCGTTTTATGAGCTGTGGAAAAGAAGTTCCTGTAAAATAGTCTAATAGGGGGTATAGGTGTTGTGTTAGTTGTCTCTTCAGAGGTTGCATGGCTTTTCACTTTCCTTCTTATGATGTCTTCGATGAAACCATTGGAGAAGCCGTTATTGACTAGGACCTGCCTTACCCTACAGAGTTCTTCGTCGACTTGCTTCCATTCTGAGCTGTGGCTGAGAGCACGGTCGACGTATGCGTTAACAACACTCCTCTTGTACCTGTCGGGGCAGTCGCTGTTGGCATTTAGGCACATTCCTATGTTTGTTTCCTTAGTGTAGACTGCAGTGTGGAAACCTCCGCCCTTTTCCATGACTGTTACATCTAGAAAAGGCAGCTTCCCATCCTTTTCCGTCTCGTAAGTGAAACGCAGCACGGAACTCTGCTCAAATGCCTCCTTCAGCTCCTGCAGATGTCTGACATCAGGTACCTGTGTAAAAATGTCGTCAACATACCTGCAGTATATGGCCGGTTTCAAGTTCATGTCGACTAAGACTTTTTGCTCGATGGTACCCATGTAGAAGTTTGCAAACAGGACACCTAGGGGAGAACCCATGGCGACCCCATCTACTTGCTTATACATGTGCCCATCCGGGCTCAAGAAGGGTGCCTCTTTAGTACAAGCTTGGAGTAGTTTCCTCAGAATACTTTCTGGCATGTCAAGAGGAGTACAGGCTGGATCACGATACACTCTGTCGGCTATCATTCCGATTGTCTCGTCCACAGGTAAGTTGGTAAACAGCGATTCTACGTCCAACGAGGCTCTTATCCCTGTGGCCCGTGTGCCCCGCAGTAAGTCCACAAATTCCTTTGGAGACTTCAGGCTGAAGGCGCAAGGAACATAAGGAGTCAGCAGGCCGTTGAGTCGCTTCGCCAGTCTGTACGTGGGTGTGGGTATCTGGCTAATGATTGGCCGAAGTGGGTTTCCAGGCTTGTGCGTCTTGACATTTCCATACGCATATCCAGGTTTATATTCCCCAATGATCTTTGGCAGGTGGAGTCCGGATTTCTTGGCGTTCACAGTTTCGATCAGTTTGTTGACCTTTGCTTTTAATTCGGCTGTAGTGTCCTTCGTTACCCTTTGGAACTTAGTTTGGTCAGAGAGTATGATGTTCATTTTCGCCAGATATTCGTCTTTTTAAGAATGACATATATTGGCGACTTGTCACCTCTCCTGACAACTATCTCCTTGTTCTCACGAAGGCTTTTAGCTGCCGCTTTAAGCTCGGGGGACAGTATGGTGCTTCTGTAGTTGCCTCGATTCTTTCCTCCTTCTGCAATAAGTTCTGCTTGTAAGGTATCTTTGGTAGTGACCTTCTTTTGTGTCTTCTTTTGTGTTATTAATCTTACTTTTTCGGTCATATTTAATAATATATGTCTACAGGAAAGACTGCTACCAAAATATACTAATATCTATATATATATATATATATATATATATATATATATATATATATATATATATATATATATATATATATATATATATGTATATATATATATATAGGTTAGGTATCCAAAAAAGTTAGGTAGGTTAGGTAGTCGAAAAACAATTAATTCATGAAAACTTGGCTTATTAGGCAAATCGGGCTTTGCATAGTAGGCTGAGAAGTGCGTTCTGGCTACTAGGTACGACATATATATATATATATATATATATATATATATATATATATATATATATGTCGTACCTAATAGCCAGAACGCACTTCTATGCCTACTATTCAAGGCCCGATTTGCCTAATAAGCCAAGTTTTCATTAGTTAGTATATTTTCTCTAATTTTTTTCTTATGAAATTATAAAGCTACCCATTTCATTACGTATGACGTCAATTTTTTTTTATTGGAGTTAAAATTAATGTAGATATATGACCGAACCTAACCAACCCTACCTAACCTAACCTAACCTATCTTTATCGGTTAGGTTAGGTTAGGTAGCCGAAAACGTTAGGTTAGGTTAGGTTAGGTAGGTTAGGTAGTCTAAAAACAATAAATTCATGAAAACTTGGCTTATTAGGCAAATCGGGCCTTGAATAGTAGGCATAGAAGTGCGTTCTGGCTATTAGGTACGACATATATATATATATGTTGTACCTAATAGTCAGAACGTACTTATCAGCCTACTATTCAAGGCCCGATTTGCCTAATAAGCCAAGTTTTCATGAATTAATGTTTTTTCGACTACCTAACCTACCTAACCTAACCTAACCTAACTTTTTCTGCTACCTAACCGAACCTAACCTATGAAGATAGGTTAGGTTAGGTTAGGTAGGGTTGGTTAGGTTCGGTCATATATCTACGTTAATTTTAACTCCAATAAAAAAAAATTGACCTCATACATAATGAAATGGTTAGCTTTATCATTTCATAAGAAAAAAATTAGAGAAAATATATTAATTCAGGAAAACTTGGCTTATTAGGCAAATCAGGCCTTGCATAGTTGGCCAAAAAGTGAGTTCTGGCTACTAGGTACGACATATATATATATATATATATATATATATATATATATATATGTCGTACCTAGTAGCCAGATTCTCAGCCTACTATTCAGGCCCGATTTGCCTAATAAGCCAAGTTTTCCTGAATTAATATATTTACTATAATTTTTTTCTTATGAAATGATAAAGCTAACCATTTCATCTATGTATGAGGTCAATTTTTTTTTATTGGAGTTAAAATTAACGTAGATATATGACCGAACCTAACCAACCCTACCTAACCTAACCTAACCTATATTTATAGGTAAGGTTAGGTTAGGTAGCCAGAAAAAAGCTAGGTTAGGTTAGGTTAGGTAGGTTAGGTAGACGAAAAAACATTAATTCATGAAAACTTGGCTTATTAAGCAAATCGGGCCTTGAATAGTAGGCTGATAAGTACGTTCTGACTATTAGGTACAACATATATATATATATGTCGTACCTAATAGCCAGAACGCACTTCTATGCCTACTATTCAAGGCCCGATTTGCCTAATAAGCCAAGTTTTCATGAATTTATTGTTTTTTAGACTACCTAACCTACCTAACCTAACCTAACCTAACGTTTTCGGCTACCTAACCTAACCTAACCGATAAAGATAGGTTAGGTTAGGTTAGGTAGGGTTGGTTAGGTTCGGTCATATATCTACATTAATTTTAACTCCAATAAAAAAAAATTGACGTCATACGTAATGAAATGGGTAGCTTTATAATTTCATAAGAAAAAAATTAGAGAAAATATACTAACTAATGAAAACTTGGCTTATTAGGCAAATCGGGCCTTGAATAGTAGGCATAGAAGTGCGTTCTGGCTATTAGGTACGACATATATATATATATTATATATATATATATATATATATATATATGTCGTACCTAGTAGCCAGAACGCACTTCTCAGCCTACTATGCAAAGCCCGATTTGCCTAATAAGCCAAGTTTTCATGAATTAATTGTTTTTCGACTACCTAACCTACCTAACTTTTTTGGATACCTAACCTATATATATATATATACATATATATTATATATATATATATATATATATATATATATATATATATATATATATATATATATATATATATATATATAGATATTAGTATATTTTGGTAGCAGTCTTTCCTGTAGACATATATTATTAAATATGACCGAAAAAGTAAGATTAATAACACAAAAGAAGACACAAAAGAAGGTCACTACCAAAGATACCTTACAAGCAGAACTTATTGCAGAAGGAGGAAAGAATCGAGGCAACTACAGAAGCACCATACTGTCCCCCGAGCTTAAAGCGGCAGCTAAAAGCCTTCGTGAGAACAAGGAGATAGTTGTCAGGAGAGGTGACAAGTCGCCAATATATGTCATTCTTAAAAAAGACGAATATCTGGCGAAAATGAACATCATACTCTCTGACCAAACTAAGTTCCAAAGGGTAACGAAGGACACTACAGCCGAATTAAAAGCAAAGGTCAACAAACTGATCGAAACTGTGAACGCCAAGAAATCCGGACTCCACCTGCCAAAGATCATTGGGGAATATAAACCTGGATATGCGTATGGAAATGTCAAGACGCACAAGCCTGGAAACCCACTTCGGCCAATCATTAGCCAGATACCCACACCCACGTACAGACTGGCGAAGCGACTCAACGGCCTGCTGACTCCTTATTTCCTTGCGCCTTCAGCCTGAAGTCTCCAAAGGAATTTGTGGACTTACTGCGGGGCACACGGGCCACAGGGATAAGAGCCTCGTTGGACGTAGAATCGCTGTTTACCAACGTACCTGTGGACGAGACAATCGGAATGATAGCCGACAGAGTGTATCGTGATCCAGCCTGTACTCCTCTTGACATGCCAGAAAGTATTCTGAGGAAACTACTCCAAGCTTGTACTAAAGAGGCACCCTTCTTGAGCCCGGATGGGCACATGTATAAGCAAGTAGATGGGGTCGCCATGGGTTCTCCCTAGGTGTCCTGTTTGCAAACTTCTACATGGGTACCATCGAGCAAAAAGTCTTAGTCGACATGAACTTGAAACCGGCCATATACTGCAGGTATGTTGACGACATTTTTACACAGGTACCTGATGTCAGACATCTGCAGGAGCTGAAGGAGGCATTTGAGCAGAGTTCCGTGCTGCGTTTCACTTACGAGACGGAAAAGGATGGGAAGCTGCCTTTTCTAGATGTAACAGTCATGGAAAAGGGCGGAGGTTTCCACACTGCAGTCTACACTAAAGGAAACAAACATAGGAATGTGCCTAAATGCCAACAGCGACTGCCCGACAGGTACAAGAGGAGTGTTGTTAACGCATACGTCGACCGTGCTCTCAGCCACAGCTCAGAATGGAAGCAAGTCGACGAAGAACTCTGTAGGGTAAGGCAGGTCTAGTCAATAACGGCTTCTCCAATGGTTTCATCGAAGACATCATAAGAAGGAAAGTGAAAAGCCATGCAACCTCTGAAGAGACAACTAACACAACACCTATACCCCCTATTAGACTATTTTACAGGAACTTCTTTTCCACAGCTCATAAAACAGGAGGAAAGGGTCCTGAAAGATATTGTTAATAGAAACGTTATCCCTACAGACAAAAATCAGAGGATACAACTGACGATTTACTATAAAACCAGAAAAACGGCCAGCCTACTCATGAGAAACTCTCCAGACACAAAACAGAACGCTTTAAAAGAGACTAACGTCGTCTATGCCTTCAAATGCCCACTTGGGGACTGTAAGCTCCAAAAAACCCAGTATATAGGCAAGACAACAACATCTCTTTCTAGGCGTTTAACGATGCATAAGCAACAGGGCTCCATTAAGGAACATATAATCTCTTCCCATAACCAACCATCGCCAGAGAAATCCTAGTAAACAACACAGAAATCATCGATAGATACAGCGATAGCAGGCGGCTTGACGTTTGCGAGGCACTACACATCAAGAAGTCAACACCAGCAATCAACAGCCAATTATTGCACAACTATATTCTACCCACCTCAAGACTCCGCTCCAATATAGAAGCATCAAGAAATATGGACCAATAGGCTTTCTACAAACACTTCTATTCAATACCCATTGTTTCGTGTTCTGTCTTGTGTTG
Source organism: Procambarus clarkii (assembly GCF_040958095.1). NCBI lineage: Eukaryota > Metazoa > Arthropoda > Malacostraca > Decapoda > Cambaridae > Procambarus > Procambarus clarkii. The sequence goes on from NC_091183.1 coordinate 20,189,727, forward strand.
ATACGTTTAATACCCTATTAATATCCCCTCCTGTTCTGTCTTAGTGTTAATGCCACATCACCCTTCCCACCTCACTCAAATGTAGATATAATATCAGGAGAGACGTAAGTTCTAATCAGTTGTGTATTTGTGAAGTCTTTGAAAATGTAATAAGTTTTACGAAACGCGCCCGTGTCGCGTCAGACTAGAAATAAAAATGAATTTTGGAGAAGTGATTTTTGATTTACCTCCAACAGTGAAGCAGTAATGTACGAAAGATTGAGAAAATTCGTGTTAGAATTATTAATCTTACTTTTTCGGTCATATTTAATATATATATAGATTATATATATATATATCTATATATATGTATATATATATAATATATATATATATATATATATATATATATATATATATATTATATATATATATATATATATATATATATATATATGTTGTACCTAGTAGCCAGAACGTCGTACTCAGCCTGCTAAGCAAGGCCCGATATGCCTAATAAGCCAAGTTTTCATGAATTAATATATTTCTCTAATTTTTTTCTTATGAATGATAAAGCTACCCATTTCATAATGTATGAGGTCAATTTTTTTTTATTGGAGTTAAAATTAACGTATATATATGACCGAACTTAACAAACCCTACCTAACCTAACCTAACGTATCTTTATAGGTTAGGTTAGGATAGGTAGCCGAAAAAGTTAGGTTATCTTAGGTAGGTTAGTAGTCGAAAAACAATTAATTCATGAAAACTTGGCTTATTATGCAAATCAGGCCTTGCATAGTAGGCTGAGAAGTGCATTCTGGCTACTAGGTACGACACACACACATATATATACATATATATATATATATATATATATATATATATATATATATATATATATATATATATATATATATATATATGTATATATATATGATATAATATATATATATATATATATATATAATATATATATATATATGTATATATATTAATATAATATATATAAATATGTATATATATATATATATATATATATATATATATATATTATATATATATAATATATATATATATATATATATATATGTCGTACCTAATAGGCCATAATGCACTTCTCAGCCTACTATGCAAGGCCCGATTTGCCTAATAGCCAAGTTTTCCTGATTAATATATTTTTCACAATTTTTTCTTATGAAATGATAAAGCTACCCATTTCATTATGTATGAGGTCAATTTTTTTTATTGGAGTTAAAATTAACGTAGATATATGACCGAACCTAACAACCCTACCTAACCTAACCTAACCTACCTCTATCAGTTAGGTTAGGTTAGGGTAGCAGAAAAAGTTAGGTTAGGTTAGGTTAGGTAGGTTAGGTAGGTCGAAAAAACATTAATTCATGAAAACTTGGCTTATTAGGCAAATTGGGCCATGCATAGTTGGCTGAGAAGTGCATTCTGGCTATTAGGTACGACATATATATATATATAGATATATATATATATATATGTATGATATATATGTCGTACCTAGTAGCCAGAACGCACTTCTCAGCCTACTATGCAAGGCCCGATTTGCATAATAAGCCAAGTTTTCCTGAATTAATATATTTTCTCTAATTTTTTTCTTATGAAATGATAAAGCTACCCATTTCATTATGTATGAGGTCAATTTATTTTTATTGCAGTTAAAATTAACGTAGATATATGACCGAACCTAACCAACCCTACCTAACCTAACCTAACCTATCTTTATTGGTTAGGTTAGGTTAGGTAGCCGAAAAGTTAGGTTAGGTTAGGTTAGGTAGGTTAGGTTGCCGAAAAACACTTAATTCATGAAAACTTGGCTTATTAGACAAATCGGGCCTTGCATAGTAGGCTGAGAAGTGCGTTCTGGCTACTAGGTACGACATATATATATAATATATTATATATATATATATATATATATATATATATATAATATATATTATATATTATATATGTCGTACCTAGTAGCCAGAACGCACTTCTCAGCCTACTATGCCAGGCCGATTTGCCTAATAAGCCAAGATTTCATGAATTAATTGTTTTTCGACTACCTAACCTACCTAACCTAACCTAACCTAACTTTTTCGGCTACCTAACCAAACCTAACCTATAAAGATAGGTTAGGTTAGGTTAGGTAGGGTTGGTTAGGTTCTGTCATATATCTACGTTAATTTTAACTCCAATAAATAAAATTGACCTCATACATAATGAATGGGTAGCTTTATCATTTCATAAGAAAAAAATTAGAGAAAATATATTAATTCATGAAAACTTGGCTTGTTAGGTAAATCGGGCCCTGCATTGTAGGCCAAAGAAGTGCGTTCTGGCTACTAGGTACGACATATATATAATGTCGTACCTAATAGCCAGAACGCACTTCTCAGCCTACTATTCAAGGCCCGATTTGCCTAATAAGCCAAGTTTTCATGAATTAATGTTTTTTCGTCTACCTAACCTACCTAACCTAACCTAACCTAGCTTTTTTTGGCTACCTAACCTAACCTAACCTATAATATAGGTTAGGTTAGGTTAGGTAGGGTTGGCTAGGTTCGGTCATATATCTACGTTAATTTTAACTCCAATAAAAAAAAATTGACCTCATACATAGAGAAAAGGGTTGCTTTATCATTTCATAAGAAAAAAATTATAGTAAATATATTAATTCAGGAAAACTTGGCTTATTAGGCAAATCGGGCCTTGAATAGTAGGCTGAGAAGTGAGTTCTGGCTACTAGGTACGACATATATATATATATATATATATATATATATATGTCGTACCTAGTAGCCAGAACTCACTTCTCAGCCTACTATTCAAGGCCCGATTTGCCTAATAAGCCAAGTTTTCCTGAAGTAATATATTTACTATAATTTTTTTCTATGAAATGATAAAGCTACCCTTTTCACTATGTATGAGGTCAATTTTTTTTATTGGAGTTAAAATTAACGTAGATATATGACTGAACCTAACCAACCCTACCTAACCTAACCTAACCTATATATATAGGTAAGTTAGGTTAGGTAGCCAAAAAAAGCTAGGTTAGGTTAGGTTAGGTAGGTTAGGTAGACGAAAAAACATTAATTCATGAAAACTTGGCTTATTAGGCAAATCGGGCCTTGCATAGTAGGCTGAGAAGTGAGTTCTGGCTACTAGGTACGACATATATATATATATATATATATATTATATATATATATATATATATATTATATATATTATATGTCGTACCTAATAGCCAGAACGCACTTCTCAGCCTACTATTCAAGGCCCGATTTGTCTAATAAGCCAAGTTTTCATGAATTAATGTTTTTTCGTCTACCTAACCTACCTAACCTAACCTAACCTAGCTTTTTTTGGCTACCTAACCTAACCTTACCTATAAATATAGGTTAGGTTAGGTTAGGTAGGGTTGGTTAGGTTCGGTCATATATCTACGTTAATTTAACTCCAATAAAAAAATTGACCTCATACATAGAGAAAAGGGTTGCTTTATCATTTCATAAGAAAAAAATTATAGTAAATATATTAATTCAGGAAAACTTGGCTTATTAGGCAAATCGGGCCTTGAATAGTAGGCTGAGAAGTGAGTTCTGGCTACTAGGTACGACATATATATATATATATATATATATATATATATATATATATATATATATAGTATGTTTACCTAGTAGCCAGAACGTCGTACTTGGCCAACTATTGATGGCTCGATTTGCCTAATAAGCCAAGTTTTCCAGAATTTCAATATTTTTCTTTTTTTTTCTTATGAAATGATAAAGATATTCATTTCATTATGTATGAGCTATTTTTTTTAATTAAGTTAAAATTAACGTAGATATATGACCGAACCTAACCAACCCTACCTAACCTAACCTAACCTATCTTTATAGGTTAGGTTAGGATAGGTAGCCGAAAAGTTAGGTTAGGTTAGGTAGGTTAGGCAGTCGAAAAACAATTAATTCATGAAAACTTGGCTTATTAGGCAAATCGGGCCTTGCATAGTAGGACGAGAAGTGCATTCTGGCTACTAGTACGACACACACACATATATATAAAATTGATAAATGTTTGCCATTCTTAGATTTGCTTATTCATAGGGAAAACTCTTCATTAAAGTTTAGTGTTTACAGAAAACCTACGAATAATTTATCTTATTCATTATTTTTCAGGGCATAGATACAATGTAAAAAAGTCAATTTTTTCTTCAATGTATCTAGAGCTCTTCGAGTTGTGAGTCCAGAATTCTTAGACGAAGAATTTAAGAATATTGATTCGATTGGTCTTAAGCTTTGTTACCCACTGAATTTTTTGGAAGTTTGTCGTAACAAAGCACGTGGTACATATTATAATAATGTATGCAGTGAAAGGATTCGCCCAAAGAATGTGTTATGTTTACCATATTTCTCTGGGTTTGAGAATATTGTTAAGGCCTTGAAACTTTTTAATATAGATGTAATGTTTACCTACGAAAACACTGTTGGTAAGCTATTAGTTAGGAACAGCCCTCGTAGTGATAATTGCGTCATTTATAAAATACCTTGTAAGGAATGTAATAAGTTCTATGTCGGGCAAACATCTAAAGATTTAAAATGTAGAATATCGCACATAAATACTCTGTAAGACATGGCCAATTGTCTAATGCTTTGTTGTTCACTTGTCAGAAAAAAGCTCACCAAATTGATTGGAGAGTGCTTTTTCAATAACAAATTGTAAAAGCACCTATAACAGAAACATAATTGAATCTGCTTTGATACAGATCACCAAAGAAAGTAATTTGAATATTAGCAGTGGTCTATATAACTTAGATCCATTTCTAATAGATCAGCTAAAGGGCGATTTAAGTAGGATCATTGGAAAACATTTGTCTCACTAATTCATTGTATATATTTACCTCTTTATGTTATAATTACCTATGTATTGTGCTTGTATGTCTGCTGTATCAGATGGGCCATTGGGCTACATCGGATGGGCCAATTAGGTCATCTGATGGGCCAATGGGCCGTCTGCGTTGTCCAAGTATTGTACCTCACCTTACTTCACCACTCTCTCCTGCCTATTTATACCCATCACTCGATCTGTAAAATCATTCCTTCTGAAGATGTATTTAATACGAAAGTACTTAAGGAAATTCCTGTTTCATTTTCCTCCGTGGTCTGACATTGTCACATTCTTAATCACGTGTTTATTTTCGTGATATACACACGAAAATATATATATATATATATATATGAACCACCCCACCGCCGGCACTCGGATAGTTATCTTGGGCATAGCATTTTACCAAATCACCTCATTCTTTGGGGCACACATGAGGAACACAAATGCGAACAAGCCTGAATGGTCCCCAGGACATATGCAACTGAAAACTCACACCCCAGAAGTGACTCGAACCCATACTCCCAGAAGCAACGCAACTGGTATGTACAAGACGCCTTAATCCACTTGACCATCACGACCGGACAAAATGAGGTGATAGCCGAGGCTATATGAACCACCCCACCGCCGCACTCGGATAGTTATCTTGGGCATAGCATTTTACCAAATCACCTCATTCTTTGGGGCACACGTGAGGAACACAAATGCGAACAAGCCTGAATGGTCCCCAGGACATATGCAACTGAAAACTCACACCCCAGAAGTGACTCGAACCCATACTCCCAGAAGCAACGCAACTGGTATGTACAAGACGCCTTAATCCACTTGACCATCACGACCGGACAAAATGAGGTGATAGCCGAGGCTATATGAACCACCCCACCGCCGGCACTCGGATAGTTATCTTGGGCATAGCATTTTACCAAATCACCTCATTCTTTGGGGCACACGTGAGGAACACAAATGAGGTGATTTGGTAAATGCTATGCCCAAGATAACTATCCGAGTGCCGGCGGTGGGGTGGTTCATATAGCCTCGGCTATCACCTCATTTTGTCCGGTCGTGATGGTCAAGTGGATTAAGGCGTCTTGTACATACCAGTTGCGTTGCTTCTGGGAGTATGGGTTCGAGTCACTTCTGGGGTGTGAGTTTTCAGTTGCATATGTCCTGGGGACCATTCAGGCTTGTTCGCATTTGTGTTCCTCACGTGTGCCCCAAAGAATGAGGTGATTTGGTAAAATGCTATGCCCAAGATAACTATCCGAGTGCCGGCGGTGGGGTGGTTCATATAGCCTCGGCTATCACCTCATTTTGTCCGGTCGTGATGGTCAAGTGGATTAAGGGCGTCTTGTACATACCAGTTGCGTTGCTTCTGGGAGTATGGGTTCGAGTCACTTCTGGGGTGTGAGTTTTCAGTTGCATATGTCCTGGGGACCATTCAGCTTGTTCGCATTTGTGTTCCTCACGTGTGCCCCAAAGAATGAGGTTTTTGGTAAAATGCTATGCCCAAGATAACTATCCGAGTGCCGGCGGTGGGGTGGTTCATATAGCCTCGCTCACCTCATTTTGTCCGGTCGTGATGGTCAAGTGGATTAAGGCGTCTTGTACATACCAGTTGCGTTGCTTCTGGGAGTATGGTTCGAGTCACTTCTGGGGTGTGAGTTTCAGTTGCATATGTCCTGGGGACCATTCAGGCTTGTTCGCATTTGTGTTCCTCACGTGTGCCCCAAAGAATGAGGTGATTGGTAAAATGCTATGCCCAAGATAACTATCTGAGTGCCGGCGGTGGGGTGGTTCATATAGCCTCGGCTATCACCTCATTTTGTCCGGTCGTGATGGTCAAGTGGATTAAGGCGTCTGTACATACCAGTTGCGTTGCTTCTGGGAGTATGGGTTCGAGTCACTTCTGGGGTGTGAGTTTTCAGTTGCATATGTCCTGGGGACCATTCAGGCTTGTTCGCATTTGTGTTCCTCACGTGTGCCCCAAAGAATGAGTGATTTGGTAAAATGCTATGCCAAGATAACTATCCGAGTGCCGGCGGTGGGGTGGTTCATATAGCCTCGGCTATCACCTCATTTTGTCCGTCGTGATGGTCAAGTGGATTAAGGCGTCTTGTACATCCAGTTGCGTTGCTTTGGAGTATGGGTTCGAGTCACTTCTGGGGTGTGAGTTTTCAGTTGCATATGTCCTGGGGACCATTCAGGCTTGTTCGCATTTGTGTTCCTCACGTGTGCCCCAAAGAATGAGGTGATTTGGTAAAATGCTATGCCCAAGATAACTATCCGAGTGCCGGCGGTGGGGTGGTTCATATAGCCTCGGCTATCACCTCATTTTGTCCGGTCGTGATGGTCAAGTGGATTAAGGCGTCTTGTACATACCAGTTGCGTTGCTTCTGGGAGTATGGGTTCGAGTCACTTCTGGGGTGTGAGTTTTCAGTTGCATATGTCCTGGGGACCATTCAGGCATGTTCGCATTTGTGTTCCTCACGTGTGCCCAAAATGAGGTGATTTGGTAATATATATATTTGTGACGATAATCTCTTTCAAGAGAGATTGAGCCTGCTCTTCCCTATATCATTTACGTCATTCTACAAGTACAAGATACTATATTGAAGATACGTCCACCAGTATCGCCAAACGTTTTGCCCAGGAAGCAAAGCGTACCTTGCACCACCCGACATGCCGGCTCCGCCCGTCGTCAACGAGCAAACTACCCATTCTCCGCCTGCCTGCTCCTGATTGGCTGGTGTATCGCCGACCGCACCTGCACTCACGCCCTCTACCTGAGTCGACGTCTGGGCCAGCTCACACCGTACTCCTCAGAATATTTCTGTGCTCTTAGAAGTAGACATCTCTCTCTGGTAGATTAAGCCTGGCAGTCGTGTACTAAGGGAGGTGGCAGCTCAAGCCAGTATTCTCAGCACCTGATTCTTATTTTATTGTCTTGCACTTTATTTGTTTTAGAGTAAATCTTACATACATTAATTATTCATGTTTTGTTTGTTGACTTGTTTGAATTTTACGTAAGCAAGGGATTGTCTTTGTTCATATCTTGTTTTCTAAAGTAATTAAATTTTCATTGTTTATATTTTGTGTTTTGTGTGTCTTCCCATTACCTTAACACAGGCAGCAGTCTCTTTTTTTTTTGTCTGTAAGTGTGACAAGGCATTGGCACCTGCATTGGAGGACTGCCGAACATCAACACTCCAACACTTTACTGTCACATTTCATGGGGCCTGTCCAAGGAGCTTAAGTCAGGTACTAGTACCAGACCGTAAATTTGTGGTAAGCGTACTTGGCTTTGGTAAAGTAGCTTTTCACTATTTTTCATATTCAATTTTATTTTCATATGGTGCTGCTGTGTGTGTGGATCATCTCTTAGAGGAAGGTTAAGATTGACTCTGAAACTCACGAAACTTACTCAATTGCAGATAACCTGATTTGGCAGCTATGAAACTCAAACTAGAACTGGCCAAGATCGAGCGAGAGCAGCAAAGGGAAGCCCTCGAACAACAAAAAGCTCTACAACTGAGGAAAGAGGAAGCCACCTTGAGGAAAGAACAGGAATGTGAAGTCGCCCTCAAGGAACGTGAAACTGCAATACTCCGTGAGCGAGTACAGCTTGAAGCAAAACATCGTCACCTGGAGACGCAACGCGACCATGACAAACAACAAGCAGCTCTGGCTATGGAATGTCGTCAACAAGAATTCGCGTTGGAAACTACACACCTCACTCAACGCCAGCAAGCTACCGCCAGTCTTCTTTTAAGTTTCAATATCTCACATGCAAGTAAGTTAATGCCACCATTCGTAGAGACAGAAGTCGACGTATTTTTTACCACCGTTGAGACCCTTGCTAATCAACTTAGTTGGCCTGCCGACCAATGGGCTACCCTTCTCAGAGTACATCTCACAGATAGAGCTGCAGTTACACTCAGTACTTTGGCGTCTGAGAATGACTACCAGACTCTGAAACAAGCAGTGTTGGACGCCTACCTTCTCTCCACCGAAAGCTACCGAAGAAAATTCCGTGACCACCTAAAGGCAAGTACCACTACCTTTCTAGAATTTGCTAATACCAAAAGGAGATATTTTATGAAATGGCTGGAAGCAGCACATGTCTCTACCTTTGCAGAACTCGTCAACCTCATGCTAGTTGAAGAATTCTTGAGGCGTGTGCCTCCTCCTGTCCGTTTATATTTAGCAGATAAAGAAGAGACCGACTACCTAAAGTGTGCTAAGTCGGCTGACACAGCCTCATCCACCGGCTGACACCAGAACCACCTTCCAGTAAGAAGTCTTGGTACAGTTACGAGAAAGTGAGTACCGATCAAGCTGGCTCGCAATTGTACTGTAAGTATTGTAGACTCTATGGACATACCATAGATAAATGTGGTAAGTCTCAATACAAAGGTAATACTGAATCCACTAAACCCAAAAAGACTCCTCCTAAGACATCACTCCGCCTGTGATGAATGTTGGTGTTCATGTTAATGATCTTTCTCTCTTCAGTAGACACCTGTATCCTGGAACTGTCTCTACCAACGGTTCAGATCCGGAGAGACGTTTCAAACTGAAGATCTTGAGGGACACAGCGGCTCTGCAATCAATTATTTTGAAATCGGCTGTGCCCAATATCGCCTACACCGGGGAACCCGTCTTCATCACTGACCTCACTGCTAACACTCATTATCCTCTCGCCAGAGTCCCCTGGATTGTCCCTTCGTGACCGGTGAAGTCCAAGTCGCCATCAGGGAAAAGCCATTTCCCATGCCTGGAGTGCAACTTCTCCTGGGCAACGACTTGGCAGAAGACCTGCAACCGACCAACCTGATCGTCATGGACAAACCCCAGGTGTGTACCTCTGTAATGGATAATCCCATCTTTGAGTATGTTCCAGCAAAGGTTCAAGAGAGTGATGAAGTTTCTCCTCCGGTTTTAGTGACCACCCGTGCACAAGCTGCACGGCCACAGCCAGCTGACTCTACTGCTACCGTTGTCCCTCAAGACCCTCAGAAACTACCCCCGAATCTGACCACGTTGGAGTTCCGTAAGTTACAGAGGGAAGATCTTACCTTGACACCATTATTCTTCCAGGCCGAGACTCAACCTGACAGTATTCCTGGGTTCTTTCTAGAGAACGAGTTGCTCTACCGCAGATACAGACCCAGCAAACTGAAGGAGGAGGACGATTGGGCCAACGTCGAACAACTAGTGATTCCTGCCAGCCTGCGGCCCACTATTCTACACCTGGCCCACGGAGCACTCTCGCACTACGGATTTAACAAGACCTACCACGGAATCCGTCAAGACTACTACTGGCCAGGTATGGTAAATAGCGTCAAACAGTGTCATACATGTCTGATGGCAGGTAAACCGAACAGCTCTATCCCCAGAGCACCACTGACACCCATCCAGGTGCCTGCGAAACCTTTCCACAGACTTATTATAGACTGTGTTGGTCCTTTACCTCGGACCAGTTCTGGTAACGCCTATATACTAACCATCCTGTGTCCTACCACCAGATTCCCATAGCAGTTCCAGTAAAGAACATTACGGCTGCTACTGTGGTGAAACACTTATTGAAGATCTTCACCCAGTATGGATTTCCAAGGGAGACTCAGAGCGACTGTGGCACCAACTTCACCAGTGATCTCTTCAAGAGGACACTGGAAGAGTTCAACATCACACAGGTATTGTCCAGCCCCTATCATCCTGCTTCACAGGGTTCTCTTGAGCGTAGTCATCAGACTATTAAAGCACTCCTGAAGAAGTTTCGCAATGAAACCTCTAAGGATTGGGATAAGCAAATTGACCTAATATGTGTATCTTTAGAAGTCTTCCCAACGAGTCTCTTAGGAGTATGTCCTTATGAGATGCTCTACGGACGTAAGTGCCGTACTCCTCTCAAAGCTTTTAAAGACTCTCTACGTGATGCCACCTTCAGTGAGCATCAGAATGTGCCCCAGTTTCTTCAAAACCTACAACACATTCTAGAGAGGGTGCATAACTTTGCTAAGGATAATCTATTGAAAGCACAGGAGAGGATGAAGACTCATTACGACCAGAACAGGAAAGTAAGGAAATTTAAACCGGGAGACTTCGTGCTGGCCTATTTCCCTATCCCAGGTTCTCCTTTGCAAAACAAGTTTTCAGGACCCTACCAGCATCAAGGAGTGCAGAAACAACCACAACTACGTTCTAGAGACTCCAGATAGGCGGCGGAAGACCCAGTTGTGCCACGTCAACCTCCTGAAGCTATATGACGGTACTCCTCCCACTGTATTGATAACATACTCTTCCTTTAAAAGTCCATACATCCACAGTGAGACCTTCCCTGCTTCTCCTCCCGAAAGCACTGACACTGAGTCAGCGCTTTCCAATTCTGAAATCCTCCGATCTTCATAACCATTTTCAGGACCCTAATAGTGCTCCTTTGCCATATTCTAATCCTATTCTCACCTCGTCAGATATCACCAAGCCTTTCATCCTCCATGTCGACGCCAGTGGTACCGGCATCGGGGGTGACCTAATGCAACAACGAGGCGAGGAGAATATACCTGTTAGCGACCACAGCTACAAGGAACTGCAGAACAATCGACAGGAAGCTACTCATCGTCCTGAACTTGCAGCACTTCAAACAATACCTGAAAAGTGCTCGGTCTACCACCGTCAACACGGACCACAACACCCTACACTTCCTGCAGCAAGCCCAATTCCACACTCACGTCTTCTACGATGGGCTTGATATGTGCAGAAATTCAACCTGGAGATCTCTACAACAAGGGTCTGACAACATCATAGCCGACGCCCTCTCCAGAGTCTATGAAGTAGAGGCAACTCCACCTATCACTCTACCACATGAAGACGTAACTTCTTCCGGAACCGCAGGCTTCGGGGGAGAGTTGTGACGATAATCTCTTCAAGAGAGATTGAGCCTGCTCTTCCCTATATCATTCACGTCATTTACAAGTACAAGATACTATATTGAAGATACGCCACCAGTATCGCCGAACGTTTTGCCAGGAAGCAAAGCGTACTTTGCGCCACCCGACATGCCGGCTCCGCCCGTTGTCAACGAGCAACTACCCATTCTCCGCCTGCCTGCTCCTGATTGGCTGGTGTATCGCCGACAACACCTGCACCTGCACTCACACCTGAGTCAACGTCTGGGCCAGCTCACGCCGTACTCCTCAGAATATCTCTGTGCTCTTAGAAGTTGACATCTCTCTCTGGTAGACTAAGCCCTGGCAGTCGTGTACTAAGGGAGGTGGCAGCTTAGCCAGTATTCTCAGCACCTGAATCTTATTATTATTGTCTTGCACTTCATTTTGTTTTAGAGTAAATTTCATACCTATTAATTATTCATGTTGTTTTGTTTGTTGACTTGTTTGAATTTTACGTAAGCCAAGGGATTGTCTTTGTTCATATCTTGTTTTCTAAAGTAATTAAAATTTCATTGTTTATATTTTGTGTTTTGTGTGTCTTCCCATTACCTTACCACAGACAAACGGGCAAGCAGTCTCTTTTTTTTGTAAGCGTGACAAGGCATTGCCACCTGCCATTGGAGGACTGCCGAACATCAACACTCCAACACTTTACTGTCACATATATATATATATATATATAATATATATATATATATATATATATATATATATATATATATAATGTAGTAGCCAGAACGCACTTCTTAGCCTACTATACAAGGCCCGATTTGCCTAATAAGCCAAGTTTTCATGAATTAATGTTTTTCGACTACCTAATCTACCTCACCTAACCTAACTTTTTCGGCTGCCTAACCTAACCTATAAAGACAGATTAGGTTAGGTAGGGTTGGTTAGGTTCGATCATATATCTACGTTAATTTTAACTCCAATAAAAAGCAATTGACCTCATACATAATGAAATGGGTAGCTTTATCATTTCATAAGAAAAAAATAGAGAAAATATATTAATTCAGGTAAATTGGCTTATTAGGCAAATCGGGCCTTGCACAATAGGCTGAGAAGTGCGTTCTGGCTACTAGGTACTACATATATATTTATGACAGTATCAGACCACAGAGACTCCTTCTGAGATGTATTAATATACGAAAGTACTTAAGGAAATTTCTGTTTCAATTTTCCTCCGTGGTTTGACACTGTCACATTTTAATCACGTGTTTATTTTCGTGATACACACACACACACACACACACACACACACACACACACACACACACACACATATATATAGATATATATATATATATATATATATATATATATATATATATATATATATATGTAATATATATTTTTTTAAATATATAGGGAAGGGAGTACCACCTCTGGCTGGAAGAAGGGGGACCCATAGCCTAGGAGGAAACCACACATAACGCATTGGAGGGAATGTAGGACGGGAAATGGAACAAACCCATTATTTGTATTAGTGCAGGGGTAATGATGTTGAACGAGTTAGGAGTGAGGAACTCATAAAGAAATTTAACAAAGCCATAGAATTAGTTAGGAACAAGGAGGAATCCCGATCATATGTGGCATTCTTCCGAAAGAGCGTTGGGAATGAATGGTTGTCGAGGGCACTTGGTGTCAATTGCCGGCTGGAGAGATATTGCAATTCAAATGCAATATCTTTCATAGACAACTGGGAACACTTCTATGGAAGAAATGAAATTGTATGCTCGTGATGGGGTGCATCTATCGAGGGCTGGTGTTGTTGCTGTTGCGAAATCAGCTTTTCGAAAATCAGGCACTTTAGCAGAATTCTCTCTTACAGATCTATTCCATTCTATGCTAAGTCTGATTTTTTATGATTACTGTTCCCTAGCTCACTCCCTACTTTGATGTCCTTAATTTGTGTTTCCCTGTTAGTTAACACTAAATCTAAAATATTATTTCCCCGCGTTGGTTCCTTAATGTGTTGCGTATGAAAGCAATCGTCAATTAATTCTAGAAAATCTTCTGCTTCCTTATTCCCTGTTTTGTTCTCCCAGTTTATTCCACTAAAATTAAAGTCACCCAAGACATAAATACTGTTAGATCTAGGTGCTCTAGATATTTCATCCCATAAATGCTTTGCTTCCATTCTGTCTAAATTTGGAGGCCTATATATAACTCCTATTATACTATTATTTGCTTTTTCGTTCAATTCTATCCAAATAGTTTCTGTGTGTGGCTCAGATTTAATTCCCTCCTTGAGACTACATTTCAAATTGTCCCTAACGTATATGGCTCGCATATCCCCTGTGAGCCATATACGGGGAACGTATATCCCCCTCCTCGTCTAATATATCTATCTGTGTGAAATAGTTTAAATCCATTTATTTGATATTCAGCTAATAGTTTTCTATTTTCTACATTCACCACGTTTCGGTAAGTGCAATAATATCTATTTTTTCGGTACAGACAAGAGCATTTAACTCGTTTATTTGTTTCTTAGACTTCTACTGTTAGTGTAATATACCTTAAGTGAATTGTTATTTTGAGGCCCTTCTCTTTCCCTGATCATTTTGCCAATTTGTTTCTCCAGCAAACATACTTTTATTACCTCCTTCCTCCCTGTCAATTCCCATACCACTATCTACTAACAGTTTAAACCCAAACAAATGCCTCTAACCACTGGTTCCAAAGAGTTCGCAACAGCAACAACCCCAGCCCTCGATAGATGCACCCCATCACGAGCATACATTTCATTTCTTCCATAGAAGTGTTCCCAGTTGTCTGTGAAAGATATTGCATTTGATTTGCAATATCTTTCCAGCCGGCAATTGACACCTAGTGCCCTCGACTACTATTCATTCCCAACGCTCTTTCTTGGAAGAATGCCACATATGATCGGGATTCCTCCCTTGCTCCTAACTAATTTTATGGCTTTCTTAAATTTCTGTATCAGTTCCTCACTCCTAACTCGTCCAACATCATTACCCCCGCAC